>NC_047509.1:32194294-32414294 GCF_902827115.2 Pseudochaenichthys georgianus | reverse complement strand
TGATGTCACTATGTTGCGTAAGAAAACAAAGGACCACAATTGAGGCATTTTAGGCAGGGGGGGGGGGCTGTGTGGAGTGTTAGATGTACAAAAACCTATTTAACACACTACAGGAAAGGGTAAACACCAGAAAGCATAATAGGGCTCCTTTAATATTTCTCAGGAAAGAACCTAAGCCAATGCCATTGAGACCTTCAGTTACAGTATGTGAGCATTTATTGTCAACAAAACATTTCTTGGATTATTTTTTTGTATTTTAACATTGATTTTGTAACTTTTTGTTGAACACAACATTAGAATAAATAGTGACGGCTCTTCTCGCTGGCAACAATTCTCACTGTCTGTTTTACTTGCATCAAGTCTCCGAACAATGCAGCAACAGGTGCAGATACACAAGTGTGTATGAAATGACAGTGACACAGGAAGCTCACATTTGGAGTAAAGCCATGATGTGGGAGGTAGATATCCTTGTGTTTAAAGTTAAACATTTAAAAAACATCCATCCTGGATGTCACAGAATGTATTACATTTGGCCAAAATCTCACACACATCTACCCATACAAAGACTTCCAACTAGGAACATTACCAAATCTTAGGTGCATACATCTATATGGCTGAGGCTGTACCCAGCTGTTCAGAGATTTGGCGAGCATCTGGCCCCTCAGGTGAATGAAAGCCTTCCTAAACTGATTACACACACACCCACTCCACTGGCCTTATGCCAGTTAAAACAAAGCCTGAACGTGAGTTATTTCCTCTGAGTCACGGGCTGTGGTCAAATAATAGCATAACACCACATATTCAACTGGAGGGAGTGCTGCTGGAGTGTTGGATATGTATTCACTGAATCACTTGATATAACTTTTGAATACTACGTCATTCACAAGAAAACCATGTTTTGTTTTCAATATGAACATTTGCCTATTTTAATTGTTTTGTATGTCAAAAAGCATAACAAATACGCATATGATGAATAAGATCAGTAAATAAATCTTTCAATCTGTTAATGTTGAGAGTATAACAGGAGTAATGGAGGATAGGTGAAAATTGTTCCCTGTTTGTAACCTGAAGGACAAAACCCAACAGGTGGTCTTGACAGACATGTGGATATATGATGTAAGCAGGTAAGGACAGACGAAAGGCATTTAACCATGTTATATGTTATCAGTGAGGAGCCTCATAACCTCATATCAATTACCAGCAGGCAGACAGACAGACATACAAAGACAAGTGAAGGAAGACAAGGACATGACAAAGCCAGAAAAAGAATAAGAGTTCGACAGAGACCAGGTGAAGAGCAACAGATGTGCTGAGTAAGGACTAAAAAGTGTGAGTTGGGGAAAGGTGAGGAGTGTGGACAGGCGGAGAGGAGAGAGGTCGTGACCCTGGGGAAGGGCAGAGAGGAGGGCGAGGTAAAAAAGAACAGGTGACACCAACAACAGATGGTGAAGGGAGGGAGGGAGGGAGGTGTGAGTGGCTTTTACTATTAAATGAAGCAAGGGGAGGTACTCTGATGACATGTCCTAGCCCCCTATCATTGTCTTTCAATCAACTTTGTTCCTCATATTACAGTGTTTTCACTTTTAACTACGATCCCAACTAAAATATTATTGTTTTGTATGTTCATTTGGATTTAGTTTTGAACATGTACTTTAAGTGTCATCATTATTGGGGCTGTTTTATATCAACTTTACATTTTGTACGTAGGTTTTATGTGTGTATATAAACATTTTCTAAATGTAATGTTATTATTATTGTTTATTTTATTTTTGTATTCCTTTCTTTCTGTTGATAATGTAAAGAAAAAACTGCTCTGACTCAAGGCATGTTTTTTTTTTAAATTCGTTTAACTTTTTCTTTTGTTGTGCTTCTGGAATTCTTCACCTTTTACTTTTTTTTAGCAACATTAACAAACTAATTAAATAAATAAAAAAAAGAAATGATGGGTGAGGTGTCAATCAGCTGAGTTTAAGAAAAAGAAAGCCACTTTTAAACAACCAAGGACTGATTTTATGTGTTAAAATGACAATTAAATATAAAAACTTGAGAAGAGGTTTGTACGCTATTAATCCTGTACAGTCTATCACTTGTACCGAGTGCTGCAAGCCATGTTAGAAAGTAGCCTGTGAAATGGTGCCCGTTTGCTGTATTAATGTATTCCAATTCGATCTTTAAGAGGGTATGAACTATTCCAATTAAAATGAAAGGCCCATCGCAGAGAGCAGAGCTCTACCAAGGCCGTTTCCATGGAGGAAAACATAATCCCAGAGCTTTTTAAACATCAAGTTCATGGACTTTACAGGCCGAATTCCCTCCAATTCAAGGTCCCTACATAGCATAGTTTGAGCCGCAGATCAAGATGAATTGCCGTTACAACACTGAGAATGTTTCTAATGAGAACTAGCAAGGCAAGGCAAGTTTATTTATATAGCACCTTTCAGCACCAGGCAATTCAAGGTGCTTTACAAAAATGAAAGACATTCAGCCAAAGGCATTTAAAAACAGTAAAAGATAAAAGAAACATTAAAAGAAAAATGAAAGACATTAAGAAAATGGCATTTAAAATCAGTCATTAAAAAGAAAAGCTAATAAAATAAACATTAAAAGGTAAAAGTTACAGTGCAGTCTACATGTAAGATATGAATAGTTCAATTATTTCGGTTCTTGATTTTTAATTTATTCACAGAACCTCCCTTTGGAAATCCGAACATTTCCATCCCGATTGTTAATTTAGACCAGGGGTCTCCAACCTTCCTCCACCTGAGAGCTACTTTGAAAAAATGAAAGTGGCCAAGAGCTACTTGCATCACATCGCTTACATTTATTCACATAGCACTCATCAGTTGAATTAAGCTACTTTTTTGTGAAATCAATACCTAAAGCTTATCTAAAATCTTAACTTCACATCAAGGTGCAAGAAAACGACAATTTCTCACGTATTAATATGGACAACATAGTAAGTACTTCACTGAAGATTCACATAAATGTCCAAGAGCAAATTACAATGTTTTCACTTCTTCTTATGGCCCACATAGTAAATACATCGCCTTAATCACCACCTTGCAAGCATCTTATGGCACGTCTGTAAAATAAGTGCATTCACTCTTTTTTACAGTCAGTGAGATGACTGGCGCTGCATGGAGTCCACCATACAGGTGTATGTACTTCTGCAGTCTAGCTGCAGCTTCAAGCAACGGTCTTCTGTTAAAAAAAGGACACTGAATGTCTTGAATGAGGCATCACACACATGACCTGAGTCTGAACAAAGCAGACAACAGGAGTATTTACAACAGCATTATAAAAACAAAAATAGTGCATGTGGGTGCACACTTACATTCTCTGTTTTACCGTTACATGAATCCCATGAATGTATGAGATTAAGTTATCTTCATCATCTCAATCAGTGATTAAGTGAATAATAACGTTTCTATCAGGTCACTATCAGCCTGTCACTCTTATTAGTAGTTATTTTCAGGAGGGGGCGGGGCTTGGAGGAACAGAGAGGAGACGGTGATCGCGGAAGCTTTCCTCCTGCCTTCACAAACTTTACACGCGTATTTAACTGAAAATAGCAAGAGGACATTCATACTCTGCAATCCAAGACTTGATTAAATCCACCAAAAACCTGACATGACAATAACGAGTGTTTTTCAAAAACACAAATCCCTCCCTCTGTGTCTCTGAACCGCAGCGACGCGGCCTGATTCAGAGCGGGTCATTCTGCCGTTGGTTCTGACTGGTGCTGCTGGAGAAAGCAGACTGCTCCGTGTGTGGTGTCGCTGTGCCGCTGTCACATCTGCTCCTTGATCTCTGCGTCACGGACCAATTTTATATTCGTGTGACAGAAACAATTCTAAAATAAAAAACTTTATTGTCCGGCCGCGGCCGAAAAATCAAGAAGCAACCTTACTACGCTATAATCGATAATCAAGCGGCGAGCTACTGAAAAGCTGCCCGCGAGATCGACGTGTTGGAGACCCCTGATTTAGACTGATTGTTTTCACCATGTTATGCACGCATGACATCCGCAATCGGACCCTCAGGAGGGTGTAGTAGCCACCTACTCTGCTTTGCATTCCATAACAAAGTCTTTAAGTGTTACCTGAACACCCCGTGTTACCAAAACACTATTTTTCACCCGTCGGTGCTGTGATACTTGTTCCTCAGTACAACTCACCTAAAAACTGATCGTAAACCCTGGCTACGATGGATATCCCAAATGTCCTACTTTCGAGCAGTCCCTCTCATAAATGTCATGGAGTTTCAGACGGTTTTCACCATGTTTTGCTCGCATGACATCCACAATTGGACCCTCAGGAGGGTGTACTAGCCCCCTACTCTGCTTTGCGTTCCATAACAAAGTCTTTAAGTGTTACCTGAACACCCCGTGTTACCAAAACACTATTTTTCACCCGTCAGTGCTGTGATACTTGTTCCTCAGTACAACTCACCTAAAAACTGATCGTAAACCCTGGCTACGATGGATATCCCAAATATCCTACTTTCGAGCAGTCCCTCTCATAAATATCATGGAGAAATTAATTAAGTTTAAATTTAAAACATTAAAAGGAAAAATACATGGATAAAAGTTACAGTGCAGTCTAAGATATGAATAGTTCAATTAAAAGCAGCGACAAAAAGAAAAGTCTTCAGCCTGGATTTGAAGCGGACCTGCAGGTTTCTGGGAGTTTGTTCCAGATATTTGGAGCATAATAACTGAACGCTGCTTTACCATGTTTAGTTCTGACTCTGGGGACAGAAAGCTGACCAGTCCCTGAAGACCTGAGAGATCTGGATGGTTCATAATTTAGCAGGAGGTCAGAAATGTAATTTGGGCCTAAACCATTCAGTGCTTTATAAACCAGCAGCAGTATTTTGAAATCTATTCTTTGACACACAGGAAGCCAGTGTAAAGACTTCAGAACTGGAGTGATGTGATCCACTTTCTTAGTGTTAGTGAGGACTCGAGCAGCGGCGTTCTGAATCAGCTGCAGCTTCCTAATAGATTTTTTAGTGAGACCTGTGAAGACACCATTGCAGTAGTCGAGTCTACTGAAGATAAAAGCATGGACAAGTTTTTCCAAATCCTGCTGTGATATTAGTCTTTTAATCGTAGATATATTCTTTAGGTGATAGTAGGCTGATTTAGTAACCGTTTTAATGTGACTGTTGAAACTCAGGTCAGAGTCCATGACTACACCAAGATTTCTGGCTTTATCTGTTGGTTTGAACATTGCAGACAGAAGCTCAGCGCTCACTTTTATACGTTCTGCCTTGGCTCCAAAAACCATTACCTCAGTTTTATCTTTGTTTAATTGGAGAAAGTTCTGACACATCCAGTCATTGATTTGTTCAATGCACTTACTCAGTGTTTGAATTGGAGCATAGTCTCCTGGTGAAATTGTTACGTACATTTGTGTGTCATCTGCATAGCTATGGTAACTTATTTTGTTGTTTTTCATTATCTGAGCCAGTGGTAGCATGTAGATGTTAAAGAGAAGAGGCCCCAGGATGGAGCCTTGAGGAACCCCACATGTCATATTTTTCAACTCAGATGTGTATGTACCCACCCAGTTTTCCAGTTGGTCTAGTACTGTAATATGATGTGGTTAACAGTGTCAAACGCAGCACTGAGATCTAATAATACTAACACTGAAGTTCTGCCACTGTCTGTGTTTAAGTGGATGTCATTAAAGACCTTTACAAGAGCAGTCTCAGTGCTGTGGTTTGGACGAAAGCCTGACTGGAACACATCGAAACAGTTATTTAAATGCAAGAAATTACTCAACTTTTGAAAAACCACTTTTTCAATGATCTTACCTAGAAATGGGAGGTTTGATATGGGCCTGTAATTGTTCATTACTGAAGCATCTAGATTATTATTTTTTAAGAGCGGTTTAATGACTGCAGTTTTCAGGGCCTGTGGAAAAATACCTGAGTGAAGAGATTTGTTTACTATCTGAAGTAGATCTGAGGCCATGCAAGGCAAAACATCTTTGAAAAATCCTGTTGGAATAATATCAAGGCAGCAGGAGGAGGATTTCAGAAGTTGTATAATGTCCTCTAGGTTTTTATCATTAATCTGATGGAATTGTGTCATGGTGCTTGAATTGTTGTTAGGTGGACACAGAGACAACACATTTGCTGTTCCTGATGCAGAGGCACTGACTGCTTGTCTGATTTTCTGAATTGTGTCAGTGAAAAAGGAGGCAAAATCATTGCACGCCCTGGTGGATAGAAAGTCAGAGGCTACTGACACTGGGGGGTTAGTTAGTCTGTCGACGGTAACAAGCTTAACAGAAGCAAACAGACAACAATTAAAGTGATGGCGAGGTTTGAAAGTGTGAACACTCAATTTTGCAGTTTTAAGGTGAGGATAACAACTGCCGTTAACTATAATGATCAAAATCACTTTTTTTTCGCACAAAAGATATCAATCCAATCACTTATAATAACCATTGTCTATTTATTTCTAGGTTGCAAGGTTTTTCCTGAGATTCACAAACTTTCAAGGATTTCAAGGAACCGTGTGAACCATGAATAATGCTTATACCTGCCGTGTGATTCAGATCCACTACAAATGTAAAAACGCCTTCCTTGGCCAACGAAAGACCCTAACCCTAACCTTAACAAACCAAACCTTAAAACATATTATCAACCCGAGATAATAATTCATTATAATTTACTTATCTACACATCTCCCAAATAGAAAATGTGTAACAATGACTCAGACTTCTGTATTCTTTGCTCACTTCCCGATCAAGTAGCACTGTCATCATATTACTTCTTCAGTATTCTAACACGAAGTACTTCCTTTAAGTGGTTCTCACTTTACAAAAACTCTTCCTCTAAGTAGATTCAATTGTAGGCCTCGAGCAGCAGTCATGGTTCGGTGGACTGACCCAGGCAGCCATGTGGCAAAGCCAAACAACTGGGGTTAGGGTACAGTGCTAATGCTTGTTTACGCTCAACACGCTGGGATAGACCCAAAGCCGCTCCACTACAATGTGGTCAATGAGAGACTTGGCTGAGACCAGGTATGAATATTTAAGGAACAATTTCTTCAAACTATGAAGACATGACAGAGGAGAAGCTAATATTCTAATAAACTATTTTGTGGGTAGAGCGAGTGACTTGAGGGTAAAATGAATTATAGAGTAAAGAAAAGAGAATAGTGCAGAAAATGTAAGGGAATGATTAATCAAAATACAGCAGTGAACATGTGAACACTGTAAATAATAAGGCAAACACACCATGCATGTGTCATTGATCCTTTTAACTTAAGTTAAAAGAAGGGTGTCATTATGAAGGGGGAAATCCTCGTCACCTTGTATGTCTTTCCCCTTCATGTATGTGTGTGTGTGTGATATGAAATTCAACTGACCGTGGTGCATGAAGCCGTTGTTGCAGAGCCCCACGCCCAGCGTCACAGCGTCCTCTCGGGTCGAGCAGTCTCCCTGGGAAACCAGATCAATGACGCACACACTCAGTCAGTCAGTCACTCACAATGGATGTTTCACACCTTCTCATGCACAGCAGACTGTTATCAAGTTATCAGGGTGGTGATTTGTAAGCCATCATGTGTTAATTCATATGTCTATAATAAAGACAATGACAGATTAGGAGGCTGATCAAATATGTTCTTGGTGATCTGACTAATCTATTTATTTATTTTTTGCAAATGTATTTTTAATTTCGTAAATGTTCTGTCTGTTGAAAGTATGTCCCATTTCAACCGCAGAAAGTATTTGTGATATTTTTGATAATTTTATTATAAGTACTTTTTTGACTTGGGCCTTCGATGCAGTGGTTAAAAGTCAAATAGTAACATGAAGAATCTATGACAATGACACAAGAAAACTACCCAGTTTCAGTACGACAGGTATTTGTAAACCATTGTTGCATGCTTACTTTTATGTGTATTGATTAAATTAAAGTGTAACACATCTTCGTTTTTACCTGCAGGAGTAGCCAGTCAACCAGTTTGCTGGCAGGAATCACCGATTTGAAGGTTTTCAGATGGTGGTCTCGGTCCCTATTGAAGCAACGAAATATGAAATAATTTAAAGGATGTATTACCATAGTAAAATGCCAATAGTGTGTGAAAAAAGTTCTTGAAAGTCTGTGGGTTCACATGAAACATGTGTTTAACATAACAAAATCTCTTTGTGGTAAACATTGCCAACACAGTGTCTGTTTATGTAATGTCTACATTTTTGGTTAACCGATAGAGTCGCTGAAGTAATAACTTAAATATATATATTATTTGTGTTTTTGCAATTACAACATCACAAATTGTTGTTGTAGATACTGTCCAAAGTAATATTATTTAAGTTAAAGTACAAAAGTATTGACATCAGACTTGACCTAAGTACCAGAAGTAAAAGTATTTTTGCATTATGGCCTATTTTAGAATAATATATATTAAAGTCTAAGGTTATAATTATTGATGGATTAATGTCACAGCTAGTAAATGTGTTGTGTGTTATGTTATTATTATTTTATATACTGCTGATGAACCTCTTAACCTTAGATTGTTTGTCAATGTCTATTTAGTTGATTTATATTTCTCATATCTCAGAGTAGAAGTATTAAGTAGCATAAAATGAAAATACTGAGGTATTGCAAAAGTACCGTAAAATTGCACTTAAGTACATTTACTTTATCACATTCGACCACATGTGACTTGATAACAAAGTTAATACTGGCTGCTAGTTCACCTCTTTACATATGAATATATATATATATATATATATATATATATATATATATACATACATAACTCTTATTATGCTTCTACTATTAGATTTGTATTCTATTAATGTGTGTTTCTATTAATGCGTGTGCTTAAACGATGTAAATGTCCCCTCTGTGGCCACCAAAAAAGGATTTATAATTCTGATATATGTAAACATGTGAAACAGGAAGTGGATGGTGGTTGGTTTTGAGTGTCAAACGGTATATTCGCTTTAACATCTCAATGTTATGAGTAAGATATTGGGTGTGTCCCTATATTGTACACTTCCACATTCAGAACGAAAGCTCAATAGAAACACCGGTTGAGAGCAGATGTGTAGAAGAAGTGCACTGATTGATATTGTATTAAAACAACATGGAAAGGGAGCAGCATTCATAAATGATTAGCGGGACAAATGGTTTTCTGAGTCATCCTCTCTACAGCATTAGACAGCATTAAAGTTGATTTTATTATGTTTATATCCATTTTATTATATGTCATTATTTTTATTTATATAAAACGTGGCGGGCGCTTTGTCACTCAACAAAGTTTAAGAAAAGTGAGGCACTGCTTATAATTATTTATAATACATAAAACGCAACACATCCATCACTGTAACATTATAATTAATGGTTGCTACTTACAATGCCAATTTAGTGGTGGTTACAAAAAAAAAGCCAAGGACTTATTACATAATATGTGAATGGCAGGGAGAGGGATTGCCTTTGTATGGTAATAGGATTTATCCCCGGGCCAAAAGCTCTTTTGTTTGCGCCCAATGGCAAGCCCGGCACTTCAATCAGCGGGTGAGTGATGTCGGGGGAGATAGAGGGGTGAATGGGAAGAGTATAAGGGAGGGGCCGCGGCAGACTGAGAATGTGTGTAGGGGGAAGACGTGTGCGTTTCCTGTGCTTCTGTATAAACTTGTACTTGATTCTGACTCTTCCGATGGAAAGCATTTCTGTACAGTGAGATCATTCTTCCTCTTTTTGAGACTAATTTCACTTCAGGTATTTTACCCACAATCAGTGCAAAAGGATTCATAGAAGTTTAAAAGAATAATCAGGAACTAATGGAGAACTGCATTTGTATATATTATCATATAGGGTAAATAAAATACAAGGTAGGGTGAGTGTGTATAAAACTGTATTGTGTTTATATTCCAGTGTAACCGTGCTATGGTTTGTAGGTAAGAAAGTCAGTTAGTGTGATTGTGAGAGTGTCTTTGTGTGTTAAAGAGGGAGAGAGCAGACAGGAGGGAAAACAAGTCATTTGTGATGTAAAAAGTCTGCTCATTTTCAGGTTCATATTGTATGTTGTGCCTCTACTGTGACATGTTTACATGCTTTACTGTTCTTTATTTTTGTCATACTGGCTGTGCTGCAGCACCTCTTTTCACCCTCTGTCTGAAACCAGAGCCCAGTCTGCTCTGATTGGTTAGCCGGTCGGCTCTGTGGTGATTGGTCAACTGCTTAGAGATGTCATGCCTCTTAGCCTATCCCGTACAATGTGTTGAAGTGCTAGCCAATAGAAGTGTGAGTCTTACATAGTGATGTCATTATTTACGGAAACACAAAGTAGTCCAAAGGAGGCGTTTCAGGCACTAGACTAGAGGTTTTGGGAAAGGGAAAACCCCAAAAAGCATAATAGGGCCTCTATAAAATGTTTGTTAAGTACAAACATTTTAAAATCCACTAGCATAAATTAAGATAATCCATAAAACTTTAAAGATTAACAGACCAGTAGTTTTTCTTAATCCTTTAAGAGCTATCTCATATAAACCTTCATTCAGGAAAAACCTGGCAACCTGCACCTGAACTGGATCTGGTGAACCTACAGCAGCAAATATCTGGCAGGGAGTCTAAAGTTTGGAGAGAAAAGGGAGGTTTGAGGGCTCCTATTCCTGGCAGGGCTACTGTTAGTTCAGTCATCACAGACAGGGTCAAGCGGGCCGAATGTGAAGCCGCCATGAATATGTATTCGTGCACCTGGAGAGTGGGGGCATTAGCATATGCGGGGGGGGGGAGAAGGGCAGGTACTTACTTGATGACAGGCGTGTGGAGGCTGTGAAGGCGGCAGTACAGCCTCACGCCCTGGAAGAGAAGAAAAGAGAAGTGGAGACGCTGAGTCATAGAGCACACACACCTTGGTTAAACAAGTAGCACATGGCTAGGGGGATTAGGAATCTCAAAGGGGGGCGACCGGGCCTACTTCCCACTCTGATGTGAAAAGGGATGCTAGTAAAGCTTCTAGGTTTCCGCAAAGATAACAGACTTAACCAAAACATTTAAGTGTAAACTGACCTTATTTCATGTACCCAATAAACAAACATAATTGATATTTAGTTGACTTGGTTTGAATTACATAAAAAGTCCTCACTAGTACACACATTGTATGTTTAATTTACATACAGTGTAAGACCTGGTAACTGATTTACCTTAGAGATCCCTCATGTATGCACTATTGTTGGCAGAACAGAGCAAACTCTTGAATGAAAAGTATATCTGACTGCAGATAATACTCTCTTTTCTCAGCACCAATCCAAAAGGGACTTTATCCCAGGCAGTACAGTTGGTTTTCCACAAGACTCATTAAGCTGCATACAGAGCAAATTCAAAAGGTGTCGTTTGTCATCTATAGGCGCATTCACACCGCGGTACTTTTCCCACAAAAGGTTCATATGAACTTAGTTCATGAGAACTCTTTTATCGCGTTCACACCAAAAAGAGCCGGTGTTACCGTTTAACTGGTTACACCGGGGAACTCGTTACGTTACGTTAACGGTAGGAATGGGGCGTGTACTTTGAGGAGCCATTGTCGAATAGCCAGGAAATACACATTTCGATCGCTTCTTTTGTTGTTTACATTTATCTTTTGGTATATTTGGCTCCATGGGAACACTTTGATGCACATTCAGTACCAGTGTGTGAGGTTGTGGTTGCGATGCCGATATCCGGACGCGTACAGCGAGGACTACAAAATGACAATGAGGTGACTGGGGATGTCTGTTCAAAACATTGCAAACGTGAATAAATCATTTCAAATATGTATTTGTCTCCGACTTTCATTTGTACATCGTTGTTAATGTGATGTTTAGTAGCTTTGATAGCTGTCCATACCTCCAGACAGCCTAAAAGTAAGACACAAGTTGTTTACTCACAGCCCGAATGCAGCATCGAGATCCGTGGCCAGCTGTGATCCTCTCCGATTAACTTGTGACAGGACTTCTTTAGCTATTCTCCAGCGAGCAAGGTTTTTATTAAATACCTCCATCCCTCTCATCACAACAAGACTCTACACTGTGCAGAGAAAAAACAACATAAATGAAAATAACCTTGCTGGATAGCTTAGAATGAAACAAACAAACTATCTTCCATGGCTGATACTGATGTCACAGTAACGGCTAAACCACAGACAAGTCCAGCGGGGGGGCACAAGTTGAATCCACATAATGAAATTGTTATTTTATATGTATATGTATAAATATGTACATGCTATATATATATATTTATAAAACGGACAAGTCAAATTAAGCAATCTGATTGGTTCTTAGCCGTGATATACTGAGCGTATACCACGGGTAGAATTGTAAGTTACTTTTCACAACAAGTCAGTATCCCTCCGCGTCTGAGAAAAACAGTATACCGTTGGGCTGAAAGGAACTGGAACAAGGAAGCAGCGGAGAAGTAACGGGGCAGAAACCCTCCTTTTTACGCAGCGGTCCAAACATAGACATCAAACGGCAAAACATATTCAGTGTGCAGTTCCTTTGGCATCAGGGCAGGGATATCTAGATACTTTCCAAGGTTTGACATCATGAATTGTGCTACTTTTAAAGCAAGCAACGATGTTTTCAAATCTGTAATCAAAGAGGTCCGCAAAAACACTATCGACCAATCAGATTGCTTGATTTGACTTGTCCGTTTATAAATATATTTACATTTCTTCCGTTACGAAACAAACTTACAAAGCATAACATGGAAACATTTAAGATTAACTTCGACCTCCGGGGTGGTCTTACTATGGAGCTAGCTAACGTAGCCAGGCAGAGCGCACTAGGTTTTTTTTCTGAATTAACGACCGAAGAAATCGCTGCATGTCTTCGGATTACATCTCTGGACTTGAGGGGTGTGCTCTAGGTCGTTACCAGCGTAAACTAGAGCTGTGTGGGTTGCCGGATTGCCCTTACAAGACTGCCTGCAGATGTATGGAAAAACGACCCCCGAAAGTGGCCTTCGTCGATTTTGGCTGCATCTACGTCTAATTTCTGGAAACACCACGTGAATACCCCACTTGTCACAATAATATTATCATGCCATTGCATATATGTGGTATTTTAGAGTTGACTAGATATTGATTAAGGCAATAGACTATGATATTCTGCTTGCACCTCGCGTGAAATGGCGGATACCGGAAGTACGGTGTCGCCCTCGGCCCAATACCCGTATGTGTGTGTGAAAGAATGTGATGCGCAGGTAGACCAACTAGAAAAAAAACGAAACGAACACAACACTGTGAAGCAAACAAAATGGGCAGTTAAGTGCTTTGAAGACTGGTGTCAGCATAATTCTGTGGTCATAGACTTTCAGACGTCGACAAAACCGCAGCTCAATAACATCGAGAGATTTTTATGCAACTGTCAGAAACGGTAAAGGCGAACTATATGGCCTGAGCAGCTATATTGGTCTACGTGCTGGACTCAACCGGCACATCAATGACCCACCACTCAGTCTATCCTGGTCCCTCCTCAAAGACACCGAGTTCACAACTTGCAACAATGTGTTCATCGGCGTTGTGAAGATGTTGAGAAAGAAGGGACTCGACACTTCAGTCCATCACTCTTCCATAACAGAAGATGACTTCAAAGCTATCAAGCAAGTACTTGATCCAAAAACTCCGGAGGGGCTAGTAAACAAGGTGTGCTTTGACGTTCAACTGCACTTTGGACGCAGGGGAAATGAGGGTAATCGGCAGCTCAAACCCTCGTCTTTCACCACCAAAACAGACGAAAACGGGTTTAAGTATGTCACGCTGACGTTCAATGAGCACACAAAAAACCACAACGACCCGCAGGCGAGAAATAAAGAGAGCACAAGCGGATTTATGTGTGAACTGCCTCGTGATCCTCTCTGCCCCGTTTCTTCGTTAGAAAAATACATCTCCCTCCTACCCCCGGACGCACCTGCCTTTTATCTACACCCAAGAAGACAAGTGAACTGCAATGTCGACAATGTTTGGTAAATGATGTGTAGTGCATATTATTTTAATAGATTAGGCTAGATTAGGATAGCTACTAAAAATCACATTTGCTGTGTTACAGGTTCACTCGAGAGCCAATGGGCGTGAATCACCTTTCAACAATGTTGCCTAGAATGTGCAAGCAAGCAGGAACACAGCAGAAATACACCAACCACTGCCTCCGCAATACCACCATTCAGAAGCTTTCTGATGCGGGTCTGGAAAGCAGAGAAATCATGACCGATAGTGGCCACAGGTGTGAAAGCTCTCTCCAGAGCTACTGGAAGCCGAATCTCGCAGACCGGAGAAAATGGAGCAATATTCTCTCCACGCCAAGCAACAGCCGAGTACAACCTCAGCCTAGTACAAGTAACCTTGTAAGCCATTCTACGGATGCTGCACAGTTTTTCAGTGGGTGCACAATAAACGGCAACATACAAATTAATGTAAATAAATAGCCAAATAACGATCAACGCTGTCTGTCTAATATGTTCTGCTAGCCTGTTAGTGTTGTTGCATAGCAAACCACCCCGCACTATGTTTCGTGCAGAAGGCCAACGGAGGGACTATTTTATTGTTGAACATCATTATTTACTAATAAAAACTATTTAAATTAGAGTGTGTATTTTCTTTCATATTGCCACACTTGGTAACCGTTTTTATAGAAATAAATATATTTAAGCACTAGCTCACGACAGGCCGTGGTATATGCTCATCATATCACAGCTAAGGGGCGTGGGTTCGGCCCGACGCGAAGCGGATATAGGCTATATAAACCGCGGAAGTGTCACAACTTTCTTGGTTTGTGATATAGAGAGAGATAGATAGCGACAGAGAGATAGATAGCGAGACAGATAGAGATAGTGAGCGACAGAGAGATAGATAGAGATACTGTAGAGATTACTGTAGAGATAGATAGCGAGACAGCGATATTGCCTACTGTAGAGATAGAGATAGGCCTACTGTAGAGATAGATAGACAGGACATAGAGAAAGATCGGCTGTGCGTAAGTGAGTATTGAGTGCGTGGAGAGAATAGCTGTAGGGCTAACCAAGACGGGATGGATTCAGAAGTTAGTGAAAACAACTGATGGATTTATGATCCACAACATTTATCCTGATGGCTTGAATAGAACACAGAGGTTTATTATCAAGAGAAGAGCAGAGACCTTCAGGATTATAGGTAACAATGTCAGACATGTGGTCTTCAGAACATCATCTGCTATTATAACACTCAATACATGTATAATTAGGACATTTCAATACCAATGGGGAACTGCACTACATATGCAGGAGGGAAACAAATTGTGCAGAGCACCTCGCCAAAGTCGTGGGTGTCAGCCAAAGAAGCCAACGATCTCTTTGAGGAATTCCACGATAGCCACATGACAGCCTTAGACAATGGTAGGATAGAAATAAATATAAATATATATAGCATGTATATATATATATTATATATATATGTATATACATAATATAAAATAACAATTTCATTATATGGATTCAACTTGTGCCCCCCCCCGCTGGACCTTGTCTGTGGTTTAGCCGTACTGTGACATCAGTATCAGCCATGGAAGATAGTTTGTTTGTTTCATTCTAAGCTATCCAGCAAGGTTATTTTCATTTATGTTTGTTTTTCTCTGCACAGTGTAGAGTCTTGTTGTGATGAGAGGGATGGAGGTATTTAATAAAACCTTGCTCGCTGGAGAATAGCTAAAGAAGTCCTGTCACAAGTTAATCGGAGAGGATCACAGCTGGCCACGGATCTCGATGCTGAATTCGGGCTGTGAGTAAACACTTGTGTCTTACTTTTAGGCTGTCTGGAGGTATGGACAGCTATCAAAGCTGCTAACATCACATTAACAACGATGTACAAATGAAAGTCGGAGACAAATACATATTTGAAATGATTTATTTACGTTTGCAATGTTTTGAACAGAACATCCCCAGTCACCTCATTGTCATTTTGTAGTCCTCGCTGTACGCGTCCGGATATCGGTATCGCAACCACAACCTCACACACTGTACTGAATGTGCATCAAAGTGTTCCGATGGAGCCAAATATACCAAAAGATAAATGTAAACAACAAAAGAAGCGATCGAAATGTGTATTTCCTGGTTATTCGACAATGGCTCCTGAAAGTACACGCCCCATTCCTACCGTTAACGTAACGAGTTCCCGGTGTAACCAGTTAAACGGTAACACCGGTACTAAAATGAGTTCATGCGAACCTTTTTACCTGCTCGAAAGTCCCTCTCTTTTGTGAGAAAATAGCTATATTTCTGATTGGCTGGGCGGATTGCAAACCACGCCCCGTAAAACTCCCAAAAACTTTTGTGAAGCCGCCATTTTATTATCCTCGCATTAGCATTATTAGCATTAGCATTAGCCCAGCGCAGACATGCAGAGAGACTAACTTATGGCAACACAAAATAAAACATGGGAGCGGTGGAGATGAGGAGGTGTCGGCGTTCTGGCGATTTACTCGGAACTCCGGGGACTTCCGGCCGGGGACTTTGGGCGGCAGTATACGCAGTGAAGTGGTTTGCGGCCTGCCAGTAAGCCCAAAGCAGAAGAAGAAGAAGTGACGTCAGCGGCTTCATTTGCCTAATCCACCCCAGGGACTTTTTCCGGTGTGAACGTGATCCGTACTTAGTTCATGCGAACTAAGTTCGCATGAACCTTTGTGGGAAAAGTACCGCGGTGTGAATGCGCCTAAAGCAGTCCCCGCTGCCAGAGGGAAAAGGGATGCTTCTGTGTGTATAGTGATGTTAATTACATCTGGCTTCAGTGAAACACTTTAACATTCCCACTTTAACATTCCCATTATTATAATACTTTTTTGAGCAAGTGTGGCAATTCGAACATAATGCGACAATGAGCCTTTGTGTAATCATGTATATCAGTGTGAGAGAATGTGTGTGTGTGCGTGTGTGTGTGTGTGTGTGTGTGTGTGTGTGCGTGTGCGTGTGTGTGTGTGTGCGTGCGTGCGTGTGTTAAAGCTTACCACCAAGGACTTGGCTAAGATGTTCTCGATGAGTTTGAAGTCATTGCGCTGGAGCTGCTTGCTCTTGGTACTAGTTCCCTCCATTTCCTCGTCCGCGTAGAAACGGAAGAACTGGGACTCGTCTTTGAACTCGCTCTTCTCCAACACTGAGGGGAAAAAACAAACTGCTGCATTCAAATCAAAGTATAAAGAAAGCTCTTATAATTATTCTCATTTATTTAAAATAGGCTGCACATAGGTCAGTATCTAAGGAAGACCAAATACATGCCTGTCAATGGAAAAAAATATATATATATTGAAGGGCAAAAAGGCAATATTTGAACTTTCATCGATTATATGAATTTGTCCTGAGGTACTTCAAGAAATCCTACGTTATGGTGAGGTATGAAAAGGAGAAATATTCCGCTTAACTAGTTTTTATTCATTTATTTAGCTTTGTATTTATCTACCTTTTTCCCCACCATATCATGTTCTGTCATTTATGTTTTACAATATTATCCTGATGTGATCCTGACTATTTGTAATATTTTGATGGAAACCAGTACGAAAAGGACTCAAATAGCAATGGTTTGCTCCTCTATTAAATGTGCTTTTTAAAAAAGGGTTAAAGGGATGCCAATAATATGCTAAAAAAGCCTTAAGCATTAGCTTAGATCATCCATGGTTGCTCCGTTATTAATCCAATGAGTTTTCGAGTCATACAGGCTAAATTGATAGTGTTGTTGCAAAATTGGACCTTGTAAAAGTGAAGTGTGTTACATGATGGCACAAACTCTGACAGCGGGTCATTCTCAACTTCAAAGACATGTGGAGATAAAGAGAGTGTTTGCCATAGAAGCTGTCACCTAATCCGTGGACAGCTTCACACAAACGGTTAATTAGTTCATAAGCTAATGGTGCTAGCAGCAACATCTGGAGTCAAACCACATCTGGGGTCGTAGCCAGCTCGGGCCAAGGATAGGGAGTATTCCCTGGGGGACACAAGGATCACTGTTTGTGTGTGTGTCAGGTGTGTGTGTGTGTGCCGGGGTGTTTGTGTTTGGAAATCCCACTGTTGAGCTGAGCCCACTCCAACACATGGGGCACGGCTAACAGGTGAGAACACATTACAGATGCTTCTACAATCATAGCAGGATTGGATTTTTTATAACACACTACATTAACCCTACTGTGGATTGTTTTTAAGGGGCATTATTATTCTCATTCTCAGGTTCATATTTTGTGCCCCTACAGTGACATGTTTACATGCTTTAATATTAAAAAAGGTCTTTATTTTCTCTTACTGCCTGCCCTTTTCACCCTCTGTCTGAAACCAGAGCCCAGTCTGCTCTGATTGGTTAGCTGGCTCTGTTGTGATTGTCAACTGCTTAGAGATGACCAGCACCTTAGGTCGCCACACGGAGACGAAATGGGTCGTATCCGCTACAGTTCTCCATCTTATAGACGGTTCGGCCACACGAGGCCGACAGGGAAACGCAGATAACGATAAACGGGTCCCAAGGTGGGTAGATCTGCGGACGCAACGCTCTGGGGGGCCAACGGCTCCATGTCTACGCCCTATACGATAATTTCCTGATAATGATGACGCAATAGCCCCGCCTCTGCTCCTCTACCACAACCATCAGCAACAAGTGGACATGGAGAACTACTTGAACTACATGTTGCTAAATCCACCGCGGAGAATAAACAGGAGGGCAACCATGTCAACCATGCTCGGGGGGTCTTCTTCGCTGCTTTTGGTGTATTTTGTGCCGGAAGTACGGCGCCACTTACAGGCCCGGCATATGTACTACAGCGTCTCCAGTGGTCTCGTGTGGACGGAAGACTTTTTGATATCGAATCCGGTTCGTTTTTGTTATCGTCTCCGTGTGGCTGCAGCCTTAGTCAAATACAATGTCTAGGAGCGCTAGCCAATAGAAGCACCTGTGTTGCATAGTGATGTCACTATGTTGCGTAAGAAAACAAAGGACCACAATTGAGGCATTTTAGGCAGGGGGGGGGGGCTGTGTGGAGTGTTAGATGTACAAAAACCTATTTAACACACTACAGGAAAGGGTAAACACCAGAAAGCATAATAGGGCTCCTTTAATATTTCTCAGGAAAGAACCTAAGCCAATGCCATTGAGACCTTCAGTTACAGTATGTGAGCATTTATTGTCAACAAAACATTTCTTGGATTATTTTTTTGTATTTTAACATTGATTTTGTAACTTTTTGTTGAACACAACATTAGAATAAATAGTGACGGCTCTTCTCGCTGGCAACAATTCTCACTGTCTGTTTTACTTGCATCAAGTCTCCGAACAATGCAGCAACAGGTGCAGATACACAAGTGTGTATGAAATGACAGTGACACAGGAAGCTCACATTTGGAGTAAAGCCATGATGTGGGAGGTAGATATCCTTGTGTTTAAAGTTAAACATTTAAAAAAACATCCATCCTGGATGTCACAGAATGTATTACATTTGGCCAAAATCTCACACACATCTACCCATACAAAGACTTCCAACTAGGAACATTACCAAATCTTAGGTGCATACATCTATATGGCTGAGGCTGTACCCAGCTGTTCAGAGATTTGGCGAGCATCTGGCCCCTCAGGTGAATGAAAGCCTTCCTAAACTGATTACACACACACCCACTCCACTGGCCTTATGCCAGTTAAAACAAAGCCTGAACGTGAGTTATTTCCTCTGAGTTACGGGCTGTGGTCAAATAATAGCATAACACCACATATTCAACTGGAGGGAGTGCTGCTGGAGTGTTGGATATGTATTCACTGAATCACTTGATATAACTTTTGAATACTACGTCATTCACAAGAAAACCATGTTTTGTTTTCAATATGAACATTTGCCTATTTTAATTGTTTTGTATGTCAAAAAGCATAACAAATACGCATATGATGAATAAGATCAGTAAATAAATCTTTCAATCTGTTAATGTTGAGAGTATAACAGGAGTAATGGAGGATAGGTGAAAATTGTTCCCTGTTTGTAACCTGAAGGACAAAACCCAACAGGTGGTCTTGACAGACATGTGGATATATGATGTAAGCAGGTAAGGACAGACGAAAGGCATTTAACCATGTTATATGTTATCAGTGAGGAGCCTCATAACCTCATATCAATTACCAGCAGGCAGACAGACAGACATACAAAGACAAGTGAAGGAAGACAAGGACATGACAAAGCCAGAAAAAGAATAAGAGTTCGACAGAGACAAGGTGAAGAGCAACAGATGTGCTGAGTAAGGACTAAAAAGTGTGAGTTGGGGAAAGGTGAGGAGTGTGGACAGGCGGAGAGGAGAGAGGTCGTGACCCTGGGGAAGGGCAGAGAGGAGGGCGAGGTAAAAAGAACAGGTGACACCAACAACAGATGGTGAAGGGAGGGAGGGAGGGAGGTGTGAGTGGCTTTTACTATTAAATGAAGCAAGGGGAGGTACTCTGATGACATGTCCTAGCCCCCTATCATTGTCTTTCAATCAACTTTGTTCCTCATATTACAGTGTTTTCACTTTTAACTACGATCCCAACTAAATATTATGTGTTTGTATGTTCATTTGGATTTAGTTTTGAACATGTACTTTAAGTGTCATCATTATTGGGGCTGTTTTATATCAAACTTTACATTTTGTACGTAGGTTTTATGTGTGTATATAAACATTTCTAAATGTAATGTTATTATTATTGTTTATTTTATTTTTGTATTCCTTTCTTTCTGTTGATAATGTAAAGAAAAAACTGCTCTGACTCAAGGCATGTTTTTTTTTTAAATTCGTTTAACTTTTCTTTTGTTGTGCTTCTGGAATTCTTCACCTTTTAACTTTTTTTTAGCAACATTAACAAACTAATTAAATAAATAAAAAAAAGAAATGATGGGTGAGGTGTCAATCAGCTGAGTTTAAGAAAAAGAAAGCCACTTTTAAACAACCAAGGACTGATTTTATGTGTAAAATGACAATTAAATATAAAACTTGAGAAGAGGTTTGTACGCTATTAATCTGTACAGTCTATCACTTGTACCGAGTGCTGCAAGCCATGTTAGAAAGTAGCCTGTGAAATGGTGCCCGTTTGCTGTATTAATGTATTCCAATTCGATCTTTAAGAGGGTATGAACTATTCCAATTAAAATGAAAGGCCCATCGCAGAGAGCAGAGCTCTACCAAGGCCGTTTCCATGGAGGAAAACATAATCCCAGAGCTTTTTAAACATCAAGTTCATGACTTTACAGGCCGAATTCCCTCAATTCAAGGTCCCTACATAGCACTAGTTTGAGCCGCAGATCAAGATGAATTGCCGTTACAACACTGAGAATGTTTCTAATGAGAACTAGCAAGGCAAGGCAAGTTTATTTATATAGCACCTTTCAGCACCAGGCAATTCAAGGTGCTTTACAAAAATGAAGACATTCAGCCAAAGGCATTTTAAAAACAGTAAAAGATAAAAGAAACATTAAAAAGAAAATGAAAGACATTAAGAAAATGGCATTTAAAATCATTCATTAAAAGAAAGCTAATAAAATAAACAGTAAAGGTAAAAGTTACAGTGCAGTCTACATGTAAGATATGAATAGTTTCAATTATTTCGGTTCTTGATTTTTAATTTATTCACATAACCTCCCTTTGGAAATCCGAACATTTCCATCCCGATTGTTAATTTAGACCAGGGGTCTCCAACCTTCCTCCACCTGAGAGCTACTTTGAAAAAAAATGAAAGTGGCCAAGAGCTACTTGCATCACATCGCTTACATTTATTCACATAGCACTCATCAGTTGAATTAAGCTACTTTTTTGTGAAATCAATACTAAAGCTTATCTAAAATCTTAACTTCACATCAAGGTGCAAGAAAACGACAATTTCTCACGTATTAATATGGACAACATAGTAAGTACTTCACTGAAGATTCACATAAATGTCCAAGAGCAAATTACAATGTTTTCACTTCTTCTTATGGCCCACATAGTAAATACATCGCCTTAATCACCACCTTGCAAGCATCTTATGGCACGTCTGTAAAATAAGTGCATTCACTCTTTTTTACAGTCAGTGAGATGACTGGCGCTGCATGGAGTCCACCATACAGGTGTATGTACTTCTGCAGTCTAGCTGCAGCTTCAAGCAACGGTCTTCTGTTAAAAAAAGGACACTGAATGTCTTGAATGAGGCATCACACACATGACCTGAGTCTGAACAAAGCAGACAACAGGAGTATTTACAACAGCATTATAAAAACAAAAATAGTGCATGTGGGTGCACACTTACATTCTCTGTTTTAACCGTTACATGAATCCCATGAATGTATGAGATTAAGTTATCTTCATCATCTCAATCAGTGATTAAGTGAATAATAACGTTTCTATCAGGTCACTATCAGCCTGTCACTCTTATTAGTTTATTTTCAGGAGGGGGCGGGGCTTGGAGGAACAGAGAGGAGACGGTGATCGCGGAAGCTTTCCTCCTGCCTTCACAAACTTTACACGCGTATTTAACTGAAAATAGCAAGAGGACATTCATACTCTGCAATCCAAGACTTGATTAAATCCACCAAAAACCTGACATGACAATAACGAGTGTTTTTCAAAAACACAAATCCCTCCCTCTGTGTCTCTGAACCGCAGCGACGCGGCCTGATTCAGAGCGGGTCATTCTGCCGTTGGTTCTGACTGGTGCTGCTGGAGAAAGCAGACTGCTCCGTGTGTGGTGTCGCTGTGCCGCTGTCACATCTGCTCCTTGATCTCTGCGTCACGGACCAATTTTATATTCGTGTGACAGAAACAATTCTAAAATAAAAAACTTTATTGTCCGGCCGCGGCCGAAAAATCAAGAAGCAACCTTACTACGCTATAATCGATAATCAAGCGGCGAGCTACTGAAAAGCTGCCCGCGAGATCGACGTGTTGGAGACCCCTGATTTAGACTGATTGTTTTCACCATGTTATGCACGCATGACATCCGCAATCGGACCCTCAGGAGGGTGTAGTAGCCCCTACTCTGCTTTGCATTCCATAACAAAGTCTTTAAGTGTTACCTGAACACCCCGTGTTACCAAAACACTATTTTTCACCCGTCGGTGCTGTGATACTTGTTCCTCAGTACAACTCACCTAAAAACTGATCGTAAACCCTGGCTACGATGGATATCCCAAATGTCCTACTTTCGAGCAGTCCCTCTCATAAATGTCATGGAGTTTCAGACGGTTTTCACCATGTTTTGCTCGCATGACATCCACAACCGGACCCTCCGGAGGGCGTACTAGCCCCCCACTCTGCTTTGCGTCCATAACAAAGTCTAAGTGTTACCGGAACACCCCGTGTTACCAAAAACACTATGTTTCACCCGTCAGTGCTGTGATACTTGTTCCTCAGTACAACTCACCTAAAAACTGATCGTAAACCCTGGCTACGATGGATATCCCAAATATCCTACTTTCGAGCAGTCCCTCTCATAAATATCATGGAGAAATTAATTAAGTTTAAATTTAAAACATTAAAGGAAAAATACATGGATAAAAGTTACAGTGCAGTCTAAGATATGAATAGTTCAATTAAAAGCAGCGACAAAAAGAAAAGTCTTCAGCCTGGATTTGAAGCGGACCTGCAGGTTTCTGGGAGTTTGTTCCAGATATTTGGAGCATAATAACTGAACGCTGCTTTACCATGTTTAGTTCTGACTCTGGGGACAGAAAGCTGACCAGTCCCTGAAGACCTGAGAGATCTGGATGGTTCATAATTTAGCAGGAGGTCAGAAATGTATTTTGGGCCTAAACCATTCAGTGCTTTATAAACCAGCAGCAGTATTTTGAAATCTATTCTTGACACACAGGAAGCCAGTGTAAAGACTTCAGAACTGGAGTGATGTGATCCACTTTCTTAGTGTTAGTGAGGACTCGAGCAGCGGCGTTCTGAATCAGCTGCAGCTTCCTAATAGATTTTTTAGTGAGACCTGTGAAGACACCATTGCAGTAGTCGAGTCTACTGAAGATAAAAGCATGGACAAGTTTTCCAAATCCTGCTGTGATATTAGTCTTTTAATCGTAGATATATTCTTTAGGTGATAGTAGGCTGATTTAGTAACCGTTTTAATGTGACTGTTGAAACTCAGGTCAGAGTCCATGACTACACCAAGATTTCTGGCTTTATCTGTTGGTTTGAACATTGCAGACAGAAGCTCAGCGCTCACTTTTATACGTTCTGCCTTGGCTCCAAAAACCATTACCTCAGTTTTATCTTTGTTTAATTGGAGAAAGTTCTGACACATCCAGTCATTGATTTGTTCAATGCACTTACTCAGTGTTTGAATTGGAGCATAGTCTCCTGGTGAAATTGTTACGTACATTTGTGTGTCATCTGCATAGCTATGGTAACCTTATTTTGTTGTTTTTCATTATCTGAGCCAGTGGTAGCATGTAGATGTTAAAGAGAAGAGGCCCCAGGATGGAGCCTTGAGGAACCCCACATGTCATATTTTTCAACTCAGATGTGTATGTACCCACCCAGTTTTCCAGTTGGTCTAGTACTGTAATATGATGTGGTTAACAGTGTCAAACGCAGCACTGAGATCTAATAATACTAACACTGAAGTTCTGCCACTGTCTGTGTTTAAGTGGATGTCATTAAAGACCTTTACAAGAGCAGTCTCAGTGCTGTGGTTTGGACGAAAGCCTGACTGGAACACATCGAAACAGTTATTTAAATGCAAGAAATTACTCAACTTTTGAAAAACCACTTTTTCAATGATCTTACCTAGAAATGGGAGGTTTGATATGGGCCTGTAATTGTTCATTACTGAAGCATCTAGATTATTATTTTTTAAGAGCGGTTTAATGACTGCAGTTTTCAGGGCCTGTGGAAAAATACCTGAGTGAAGAGATTTGTTTACTATCTGAAGTAGATCTGAGGCCATGCAAGGCAAAACATCTTTGAAAAATCCTGTTGGAATAATATCAAGGCAGCAGGAGGAGGATTTCAGAAGTTGTATAATGTCCTCTAGGTTTTTATCATTAATCTGATGGAATTGTGTCATGGTGCTTGAATTGTTGTTAGGTGGACACAGAGACAACACATTTGCTGTTCCTGATGCAGAGGCACTGACTGCTTGTCTGATTTTCTGAATTGTGTCAGTGAAAAAGGAGGCAAAATCATTGCACGCCCTGGTGGATAGAAAGTCAGAGGCTACTGACACTGGGGGGTTAGTTAGTCTGTCGACGGTAACAAGCTTAACAGAAGCAAACAGACAACAATTAAAGTGATGGCGAGGTTTGAAAGTGTGAACACTCAATTTTGCAGTTTTAAGGTGAGGATAACAACTGCCGTTAACTATAATGATCAAATCACTTTTTTTTCGCACAAAAGATATCAATCCAATCACTTATAATAACCATTGTCTATTTATTTCTAGGTTGCAAGGTTTTTCCTGAGATTCACAAACTTTCAAGGATTTCAAGGAACCGTGTGAACCATGAATAATGCTTATACCTGCCGTGTGATTCAGATCCACTACAAATGTAAAAACGCCTTCCTTGGCCAACGAAAGACCCTAACCCTAACCTTAACAAACCAAACCTTAAAACATATTATCAACCCGAGATAATAATTCATTATAATTTACTTATCTACACATCTCCCAAATAGAAAATGTGTAACAATGACTCAGACTTCTGTATTCTTTGCTCACTTCCCGATCAAGTAGCACTGTCATCATATTACTTCTTCAGTATTCTAACACGAAGTACTTCCTTTAAGTGGTTCTCACTTTACAAAAACTCTTCCTCTAAGTAGATTCAATTGTAGGCCTCGAGCAGCAGTCATGGTTCGGTGGACTGACCCAGGCAGCCATGTGGCAAAGCCAAACAACTGGGGTTAGGGTACAGTGCTAATGCTTGTTTACGCTCAACACGCTGGGATAGACCCAAAGCCGCTCCACTACAATGTGGTCAATGAGAGACTTGGCTGAGACCAGGTATGAATATTTAAGGAACAATTTCTTCAAACTATGAAGACATGACAGAGGAGAAGCTAATATTCTAATAAACTATTTTGTGGGTAGAGCGAGTGACTTGAGGGTAAAATGAATTATAGAGTAAAGAAAAGAGAATAGTGCAGAAAATGTAAGGGAATGATTAATCAAAATACAGCAGTGAACATGTGAACACTGTAAATAATAAGGCAAACACACCATGCATGTGTCATTGATCCTTTTAACTTAAGTTAAAAGAAGGGTGTCATTATGAAGGGGGAAATCCTCGTCACCTTGTATGTCTTTCCCCTTCATGTATGTGTGTGTGTGTGATATGAAATTCAACTGACCGTGGTGCATGAAGCCGTTGTTGCAGAGCCCCACGCCCAGCGTCACAGCGTCCTCTCGGGTCGAGCAGTCTCCCTGGGAAACCAGATCAATGACGCACACACTCAGTCAGTCAGTCACTCACAATGGATGTTTCACACCTTCTCATGCACAGCAGACTGTTATCAAGTTATCAGGGTGGTGATTTGTAAGCCATCATGTGTTAATTCATATGTCTATAATAAAGACAATGACAGATTAGGAGGCTGATCAAATATGTTCTTGGTGATCTGACTAATCTATTTATTTATTTTTTGCAAATGTATTTTTAATTTCGTAAATGTTCTGTCTGTTGAAAGTATGTCCCATTTCAACCGCAGAAAGTATTTGTGATATTTTTGATAATTTTATTATAAGTACTTTTTTGACTTGGGCCTTCGATGCAGTGGTTAAAAGTCAAATAGTAACATGAAGAATCTATGACAATGACACAAGAAAACTACCCAGTTTCAGTACGACAGGTATTTGTAAACCATTGTTGCATGCTTACTTTATGTGTATTGATTAAATTAAAGTGTAACACATCTTCGTTTTTACCTGCAGGAGTAGCCAGTCAACCAGTTTGCTGGCAGGAATCACCGATTTGAAGGTTTTCAGATGGTGGTCTCGGTCCCTATTGAAGCAACGAAATATGAAATAATTTAAAGGATGTATTACCATAGTAAAATGCCAATAGTGTGTGAAAAAAGTTCTTGAAAGTCTGTGGGTTCACATGAAACATGTGTTTAACATAACAAAATCTCTTTGTGGTAAACATTGCCAACACAGTGTCTGTTTATGTAATGTCTACATTTTTGGTTAACCGATAGAGTCGCTGAAGTAATAACTTAAATATATATATTATTTGTGTTTTTGCAATTACAACATCACAAATTGTTGTTGTAGATACTGTCCAAAGTAATATTATTTAAGTTAAAGTACAAAAGTATTGACATCAGACTTGACCTAAGTACCAGAAGTAAAAGTATTTTTGCATTATGGCCTATTTTAGAATAATATATATTAAAGTCTAAGGTTATAATTATTGATGGATTAATGTCACAGCTAGTAAATGTGTTGTGTGTTATGTTATTATTATTTTATATACTGCTGATGAACCTCTTAACCTTAGATTGTTTGTCAATGTCTATTTAGTTGATTTATATTTCTCATATCTCAGAGTAGAAGTATTAAGTAGCATAAAATGAAAATACTGAGGTATTGCAAAAGTACCGTAAAATTGCACTTAAGTACATTTACTTTATCACATTCGACCACATGTGACTTGATAACAAAGTTAATACTGGCTGCTAGTTCACCTCTTTACATATGAATATATATATATATATATATATATATATATATATATATATATATACATAACTCTTATTATGCTTCTACTATTAGATTTGTATTCTATTAATGTGTGTTTCTATTAATGCGTGTGCTTAAACGATGTAAATGTCCCCTCTGTGGCCACCAAAAAAGGATTTATAATTCTGATATATGTAAACATGTGAAACAGGAAGTGGATGGTGGTTGGTTTTGAGTGTCAAACGGTATATTCGCTTTAACATCTCAATGTTATGAGTAAGATATTGGGTGTGTCCCTATATTGTACACTTCCACATTCAGAACGAAAGCTCAATAGAAACACCGGTTGAGAGCAGATGTGTAGAAGAAGTGCACTGATTGATATTGTATTAAAACAACATGGAAAGGGAGCAGCATTCATAAATGATTAGCGGGACAAATGGTTTTCTGAGTCATCCTCTCTACAGCATTAGACAGCATTAAAGTTGATTTTATTATGTTTATATCCATTTTATTATATGTCATTATTTTTATTTATATAAAACGTGCGGGCGCTTTGTCACTCAACAAAGTTTAAGAAAAGTGAGGCACTGCTTATAATTATTTATAATACATAAAACGCAACACATCCATCACTGTAACATTATAATTAATGGTTGCTACTTACAATGCCAATTTAGTGGTGGTTACAAAAAAAAAGCCAAGGACTTATTACATAATATGTGAATGGCAGGGAGAGGGATTGCCTTTGTATGGTAATAGGATTTATCCCCGGGCCAAAAGCTCTTTTGTTTGCGCCCAATGGCAAGCCCGGCACTTCAATCAGCGGGTGAGTGATGTCGGGGGAGATAGAGGGGTGAATGGGGAAGAGTATAAAGGGAGGGGCCGCGGCAGACTGAGAATGTGTGTAGGGGGAAAGACGTGTGCGTTTCCTGTGCTTCTGTATAAACTTGTACTTGATTCTGACTCTTCCGATGGAAAGCATTTCTGTACAGTGAGATCATTCTTCCTCTTTTTGAGACTAATTTCACTTCAGGTATTTTACCCACAATCAGTGCAAAAGGATTCATAGAAGTTTAAAAGAATAATCAGGAACTAATGGAGAACTGCATTTGTATATATTATCATATAGGGTAAATAAAATACAAGGTAGGGTGAGTGTGTATAAACTGTATTGTGTTTATATTCCAGTGTAACCGTGCTATGGTTTGTAGGTAAGAAAGTCAGTTAGTGTGATTGTGAGAGTGTCTTTGTGTGTTAAAGAGGGAGAGAGCAGACAGGAGGGAAAACAAGTCATTTGTGATGTAAAAAATGTCTGCTCATTTTCAGGTTCATATTGTATGTTGTGCCTCTACTGTGACATGTTTACATGCTTTACTGTTCTTTATTTTTGTCATACTGGCTGTGCTGCAGCACCTCTTTTCACCCTCTGTCTGAAACCAGAGCCCAGTCTGCTCTGATTGGTTAGCCGGTCGGCTCTGTGGTGATTGGTCAACTGCTTAGAGATGTCATGCCTCTTAGCCTATCCCGTACAATGTGTTGAAGTGCTAGCCAATAGAAGTGTGAGTCTTACATAGTGATGTCATTATTTTACGGAAATACACAAAGTAGTCCAAAGGAGGCGTTTCAGGCACTAGACTAGAGGTTTTGGGAAAGGGAAAACCCCAAAAAGCATAATAGGGCCTCTATAAAATGTTTGTTAAGTACAAACATTTTAAAATCCACTAGCATAAATTAAGATAATCCATAAAACTTTAAAGATTAACAGACCAGTAGTTTTTCTTAATCCTTTAAGAGCTATCTCATATAAACCTTCATTCAGGAAAAACCTGGCAACCTGCACCTGAACTGGATCTGGTGAACCTACAGCAGCAAATATCTGGCAGGGAGTCTAAAGTTTGGAGAGAAAAAGGGAGGTTTGAGGGCTCCTATTCCTGGCAGGGCTACTGTTAGTTCAGTCATCACAGACAGGGTCAAGCGGGCCGAATGTGAAGCCGCCATGAATATGTATTCGTGCACCTGGAGAGTGGGGGCATTAGCATATGCGGGGGGGGGGGAGAAGGGCAGGTACTTACTTGATGACAGGCGTGTGGAGGCTGTGAAGGCGGCAGTACAGCCTCACGCCCTGGAAGAGAAGAAAAGAGAAGTGGAGACGCTGAGTCATAGAGCACACACACCTTGGTTAAACAAGTAGCAGCATGGCTTCAGGACAAGAGATTTAACTGTGAAAAGAGTTACCCCCGGCTATCCATTTTGGACATTTCATAATCCCGCTATAGTTGGGAAATTCAGACTCAAGCAAACTAACATACCAGTCTTTATATTGTTTGTTTGGAATCACAGTTCTATGGGAGGTGATAAGTGCCTCCAGACTCTGTGAACATGTACAACTGTTAGGCAGCAGACACCAACTTTTATGCTGTATCAATAAAAAAAATTCTATGTTGAACCCTTCAATTATTTCATTTTTGATTTGGCACACTTTAGCAAAGTTGCAGGCAATGACACACTTTTTAATCTAAAAAAATATATGTTTTACATCTCTTATCAATCACCATCGAAGATATCCATACACAGAATTGTAGTTACCTTAGACATGATGTCCTCCATCTCACTGCGGGCCTTGTAGGTGCCGTCGTCGTAGCGGAATCGGTACAACACCTGCTCGTTCTTGAACTGGTGCTTGTCTGACACTGAAAGATACCCAGAAAGAGAACATGTTACCTCAAGGTAGTGCTGCGTACCGGCAAGCCGAACCGGTACTGGACTTGTAAAAAGTTTCGGTTCAAGTCCGGTTAAAACCGGAACGTCGGGAACCGGTACTTGGACTCGCAAAAAAACTAGCATTTACGTATATTCTAGTGTCTGTTGTTATTTAAACATTCCCTGATAAACGTTATTCAGCGTCAATAAATGAGTGCTAATCCCAGTGTGCTCAGTGTACAACATCACATGTAATTTCACCTTCGATTCACGGTTTGAAAACGTAGCCTTTCGCCACATGCTAATGCTAACCGGAAGTGAAGAATTTTCAGAATAAAAGTATTAGTTAAGTTAATAGTGTGAACTTCCGGTTTTTTCAGAATAAAACTGATTTAAATTAAATAGTGTATTTAATTCAAAATTACGCCATATCAACATTGATTTTAATTTCTAACAGTATGTATGTACATCACTATGTATGTAGTATGTACTGTATAATGTACACATGTAGAGTTGTAGAAAATACATGTACAGTTTAGCCTATACTGTATAGTAGGTGTGTAACAGTGTAATGCGTATAGTCTACTCTACACTCTACCTTTCAGCAACGTTTTAGGGATTTAGGCTCAGTCAGCTCAGGGACTGTTTGGTTACTTTAGTTTGGTAAATGAAATAAATGTTTGAACTTTGTAGTAGTTCACTGTAGTTGCTGTCATAAGTCATTTGTAGACTAAGTGGCAAAAAGTGTTTTTTCTACATTTGTACTTTGTAGAGAAATGTAGACACAAGTTGGAAGGGAGCACAATAAACCTGATGAGTTTGAATTTGAGTTGATTATTGTTAATTTGAAATTGATAATTAGCTCACAATAAGTTCACTTTAGTTACTCACACAACTTGACACAAGACATGGGTTCAGGTCCGGACTTATAAGTCCGGACCTGAACCTGAACCTCTGGACTTGAGTCCGGACCTGAACCTGAATGTGAGTCCAGGTACGCAGCACTACCTCAAGGGGAATCATAACCCATCAGATATTAAATAAACCCTTCCTCATCCACTCTTTAGTGGGGGATATTTAAGATAAATAAAATAAATGGTGTTTCATAGTTTGAAATGTAATTAAGAAGGATCGTGAAGAGCATCAATGTTCCTAATGCTTGTTACATGTAAATGGCTGGCCTTTATTTAATGTCCATATGTATTACAGATATTAGTGACTGAATAGCCACAGCATGCCTATGGAGACAAAATGTGAGAGACTCACGCTGTAATGAATTTGTCTGAGCATTTTCAAAAATGCAAGTTACAAAATATTAATGGGTTTGAGTGGAGCATTAGGTTTGTTTTTCAAATATTCTGTGACTTTTTTACACATTTAATCTGCAGAAAATATTAGGGTAAGTACAGACAGTAGGCGAGATGTGAGAAATGTGTGAGCAACACTGCGGTGGTAAATTCTGTCTGCATTGGGTAAGCAATGAAATTCAAATATTTAACACAGCGGACGGCTGCCAAATCCCATAAAACGTCCAAACTTGCAACAACAAACAAACAAACAAACAAACACATTTGATCTATGATTCATTCAACACTACACAGAACATGAATGAATAAAATGACTAATGCATACATAAACAGATGCCTGACGGTGAAATCAGCACCGTGCTTCCACCACAAGTTGGCATGTGCTCAAACAGAGCTGCTGGTTTTCTCAGTCTAGACCTAAAATGTCCTCATAAAACCCAAAGCAACACAATCAGCCATTGTAAAGTGTCACATATGGAATGTAAAGTACATGAAATGATAGCTGAATGATTACGGGAGCGAAGGAAAAATTACAAGGTATGAACGGGTGTGTTTTAGTTACCTGAACACGGACAGCTGATTGGATAAAACTTGAATTGTGTACGATAAAATGCACACATTACCTCCATCTGATTCCTTTTCACTGACTTATAGTGAAACCTACACTTTGCCTCCAGGGCCTGAGATGCTAATGGTTTACCCACAAAGCCTCACTGCTACCCTACAGACCGCTGCCTGTCATCACTCCACCTCTCTGTGTTGTTCTAAAGATTTCAGGGGATTTTCCACAGGTATTAAGGAATGTGAAGATTGGGTAAAAAATTCCCTGAGAGGGCGGTGTGTATAAATCGTGATAGTGGTTTAGCACTTACTATGTACAAGAGCGCCTTCAGCAATACTCTGGGTTCATACATTATGTATTGTAGCTGTTTGTGTCAGTGCTCTATGCATAATTCACTCAGGTTGGCTGACCTGTGCATATCCCACTCAAGCTAAATCAGGGAAGGGGAAATAATGTGAGAGACATTTCCAGAATTATTTCCGTCACTTATTTTACCCAATTATGGTGATTTCTACCGTAACATTGGAAGTGGGGTACACATTCATAACATGGATGACTCAAAGACTGAAGAAGAATGGGAATAAAAGAAAAAAAGCCTTGGTTGAGATGACTAAACAAAGTTAAAAATAGAATACCTGATATGAGGAGCTGCCAAGAGCTTAAAGATGAGAAGTAGAAAGGAATTGAAGATGATCGAGGTTTCACAAACAGAGGGAGAAAGAAAGCAGAAAATAAATAAATAATTTTGTTTAATCTCACCATGGTGAATGATGCCATTTTCCAGCAAGGCTTGTCCCAGGTTGACCCCTTCGTCAGACTTACTGATCTCTCCGCTCTCTATCAGCCACGACACAAACTCACTGAGAACACAAAGAAGACGAAGCATACGATGAGGCCCACATGTCTTATATTGGTGATCCGTTACGCTGTTTTGTTTTTCAAAATGCAACCATCTTTGGCACAGGGCTCCTTGCTGTGCTTTTGATGGCGTGGAAATTCACCCTGAATGCAAACAGCGTAGGTGACACTTTGTCTGAGATTTGTGTCGATAAAGTTGAGATTTATCTGAAAATTGTCATGTGCATGGCTTAAGCTAAACACTTACCATATAACTCTGATAAAACATGCACACCTCTCTTGTTCTGAGGGATGTGTTTTCTTTTTTTTTACATTTTATTTAATTGGCAAGTTTCTAAGAAATAAAAAGGCAGCTAGCCTTAGCCTACCAATTGTATTTATTTATCAGGCAGCATGTTTCTATAACTTGAAGTTGTTAATGCTGAATTTACCATATAACTATGCGTTTCTTTTTGTGTAAGCTTAGCATCAATACAGTAAATGTTGCCTTTAGTCTTAGGTTTGTATTTGTTTGCCCATTATCTCATACAGCCTTTACTCTGCTTCCATGCCATCATTTTCAACATCAATTAGAGTAAATCCTGAAATAAGGACCCCATGTACTAAATCAAGAATCCATTTTGATACGGACATTTCTCAAAGCCTTTTAGAATCGTATCGTGACACCAAGAATAAAAGTGGAATCTTGATTCACATTTTAAGTAATGAACCAAATGCTTTTTAAAAAAATATATGACAGCAACTGTTGTACACTACTGACTGTGGCTCTGATTGCTAAATGTGTATTGTGTGGACAGATATCATAGGGTAACATAGGGGAAAGTGAGTTCTGTTGCAGTGCATGGTATTTTTTTAACCACACGCAACAGAACTCACTTTAACCATCTTTTAATAATACATGTGATGAGTAAAGTGCCCGCATACCTTGCAAGCAGAGTATATTGCTTTCAGTATGCCTACCTGACCTGACCAGTGAAATATATCTGTTCTGTAGTAAGGCTGGCCTGTACAGTACATTCACAGCCTTGCACAAAGCACCATCATGACATTTAAAATGGCTTACAGTTGAAATGAAATACTTCAACCACAGACCAGAGCACATCTACAGTTCAACTTTCTTTGAAGTTCCTCTTTTTGCGACAAATATCCCTCAAGCTTTTCATACTGTATATGCATTACACATCCAAATCCAAGCACTTCGGCTCCGCTCCCCTTTTCTTCACAGCCAGTGTGAGCTGAACAAATGTTTGAAGGAGAAAATTACATTCTCCCCTTCTTCGTCTTTCAAGGTGCTGAGGGAAATTGGTTCCCCAGATGATGACGAAAAGTGAATTGGAGCTAGCTAGTGTGTGTTTGTGTGTGTGTTTGTGAATTCTGGGATTAAACATTCCAGCATGGGAACAATTTTGCAGAATGTGTGAGAAATCTTTCTGGACTTGACTTCTAGGTAGGAATATTTTATCCTAATAAAGAAAGAAAAAAAGGTGTCATTATGCCTGAGTTATTAGTGTATGCGTTTGTGTTGTCTTCCTGTTTGTTCATGTCAAAGCTGGTGGCTGTTAATTGACATTGACAGGGGACTGAATGGGAGGGGATGGTGTGTGTGTGTGTGCGTGCGTGCGTGCGTGCGTGTGTGTTATGTAAGCGTCAGGTTAATTTTGGAAACAGAGCTTGAAAGGAAATTAATATGACGAGCAGGAAATGTGTGTGTGAGGAAGAGGCCGACTTTGTTCAGCCACACACAGAGGAGGAAAAGAAGACAAGGGAAATGGATTTGTGGGAATAACTTCTGATGATTAGTTGAGTTCAGCATAACTGAAATACATTTCAAGTCAGAAACTGTGAAGTGTCAACTTTTATGTTTCAGGTTTACACTACATTTTAAAGAGGACCCATTATGCTCATGTTCAGGATTCATATATGTATTGTGCGCCTCTACTGGGACAGTCACATGCTTAAATCATACTTACCAACCTTGAGACCTCAGAAATCGGGAGCATTTCAAAACCACCGCGGGGGGGGGTGCTAGTGGATCATCGCCGGAGCTGTATTAGATTAACATTAACATGCTTATTGTAGTGGTAAGTGCACTGCCTTGCGGCCTGTAGCACCATCCTTGATGGAGCATATGTGTGGGCTACAGGAAAGGAGTGAGCAGAGGGTCGTGTTGTCGATTCTTGTTCAGTTTTCTGTGACTATCTTCCTCACCCTCTCAGACTTTGAGTTGCGCGCGCTGCTAAAGAGACGCGCTACCATGGAAACCAAACAATGGTGTAGCTGTATTACAGGCCGAGTGGAAACAGTCCTGAGTAAATCTGATTTTGTCAGAAATCGGGAGAAATGCGGGAGAAATATGACCCCGGGAGGAAACCGGGAGAGGTCAATGAAATCGGGAGTCTCCCGCGAAAATCGGGAGGGTTGGCAAGTATGGCTTAAATGTTCAAAAAGTTCTTTATTTTTCTCATACTGCCTGTGCTGAAGCACCTCTTTTCACCCTCCGTCTGAAACCAGAGACCAGTCTGATCTGATTGGTTAGCTGTTATAATTGGTCAACAGCTCGGAGATGTGTTGGAAATGTCCCGTTAGCTAGAGAGCAGGGACTTTCGTGGGAGAAAAAGGTTCCTATGTCTGATTGGCTGGGCGCATTGCAAACCACGCCCCGTAAAACTCCCAAAAAGTTTTGTGAAGCCGCCATTTTATTATCCTCGCATTAGCATTATTAGCATTAGCATCATTAGCATTAGCCCAGCGCAGAAACGCAGAGAGACTAACTTATGGCAACACAAAATAAAACATGGGAGCGGTGGAGATGAGGAGGTGTCGGCGTTCTGGCGATTTACTCGGGGACTTCCGGCCGGGGACTTTGGGCGGCAGTATTCGCCGTGAAGTGGTTTGCGGCCTGCCAGTAAACCCAAAGCAGAAGAAGAAGAAGAAGTGACGTCAGCGGCTTCATTTGCCTAATCCTCCCCCAGGGACTTATTCCGGTGTGAATGCGATTTGTACTTAGTTCATGAGAACTAAAGCGTTCTCATGAACTAAGTTCTCATGAATCTTTGTGGGAAAAGTACTGCGGTGTGAATGCGCCTAATGCTACATTTTGTTAGAAAAACAAAAGCTAGAACAAAAGAAAATCATGCAGAAATTGAGGGTAGATATGATATCATTTTCTGCTAGCGTTAGCACTCCTATTAGCACAAACAAAGAGAAAAAAATAAGACACTTCAATTTGATCAAATACCATTGCTTTAAATCCTAACAAACGATGTTAGGCGAGCACTGGCATGACCAAACAAGTACCATTAACACATTTAAAGTGTGTTAACACCGACCATCTTCTAATATTAGATAGCAGAAGGATGATGGGATGATGCTATCAAGGCAACAGGGTGCTATCAGCCGGCTGTCAGCATCTCATCTAATTTCATCAGAAAGACAAATGCAGAGCTAATGCAGCTTGCACTTATCAGCAGGAAATGACTGAGTGATTAAAAGAGGAAAGTGGGAGGTGATCGAAAGTGAAAACAGGGTGAGGGAGAGAGGCAGACAAACTGAAAATAAGAACATTCCTTCTACGAGAATACTATTAACACCATGAGGACGCAAGTGAAATAAGATATGCTGGTGATCTATGTTATCTTGACTTTTTCCTAACGTCAACAAAGGTTTTGAAAGGATAATCAGCAATCTTTTAAAAAAGAAAATTCTTCTGTGACAAAGGTAGTAAAAATGTTTTGCAAGCATTATATTCATCAAGTGAGTTCTGAATGTTCTCACAAACACATATATTGGATATTGCATATATTAAAGCCGACTATTTCTAGCCAAAGGAAAGAAATGTAAATACTGTTACATAACTTGTTCAAGTGCAGAAATTGAAATTCACCTGTAAGAAAACAAACAACTAGAATATAGGGAAGTGTTGCCCTTTGCTGAAATGAGCATAAACTAAGACAAAACTATTCCTGACAAAAAAGTTTCAATACTGGCAAAAACGTTTTTATCCCACTCTTTTTCAAGGATGAAAAAAAAAAAAGATTCAAAATTGATCTTCGAAGTAAAACATTTTTCCTTTCCTTCTTGAGTCATAAAGAGAGAAACCCATTTAAATCAGACAGAAAATTGATCACCAGAATAGATTTTCTTCTCTCTTGACTTTAAGGCTTCTGAAGTATGCTAGTAACGCACTGTTCTTAATACAGTATACTCTGACAGGGAAGGAGAGTGCTTAATGCGGACGTGTACTTTTATGCAGAATGAAGTTCCTGAAAGCAGGTGCCTTGGACGGAGAGAAGAAAAATCCCAGACAAGGAGTTCACATGACGCCACAAAGATTGAACATGTCTCGCAGACACACCATTACATTTTTAAGTGACCCATTACATTCCTGTAACTGATTTGAAAGTAGTCAATGCAGTGTCTACTACACATCTCTCGAAAGAGGCCATGTTGGCAGTGGTGAAGACACAAACGGTTGCTCCCTGGTTTCTCTTTAAATGGTCATCACCTTTGAAGTCTTTCCATGTTTTTATTCTTTGTTTCTTACTAAAATGGTGCCTGAAAGAATTTTAATTGCTGCTCAGGATCTCACAATTACTGGCATTAGGGAAACCTAAGCAGGTCTCTCATTGTCCTGACACATAAAGGGGACAGCGATGGCTTGTTGCAGAGCCTCAGTTAAAGTTCCTTTGCTAATGAAAGTCTGGATGTGTGAGTGTGTGCTCCATGATAGGAGTGTGTAGGGAGCAACTTGGTCCTTTCTATGAACTGTGAGAGGAGACTATAAGGGGGGCTCATTACAGACAAGAGGATGTAGGGATAAAACAGTTTAGGCACCTTGCCAGAACTTGGGGAGACTGGATACAGGCTCTTTTGAAAGAATGCCGATCTTATGTAACAGCGCTTTTGTAAGGACCCCCTGGTGAACAGCATTGCAGTCACATTCTTGGAACCTCAAGAAAACCAGGCACTAAGGGAAATAAAGAAACTCACTTTCCCATGAAGCACTTGGGCACAATGCTGAGCTTCCTGCGTCGATCTTTAATCAGGTGGCGACTTTTGGTCATCATCATGTGGTAGAGCTTCTCCCCCTTCTCTGCAATCATCACGTAGGCGTCCCGCTCCATTCCCAGTTTGAGACCTACGAACAAAAGAGAAAAAAAACTGTCAGATTCCCGTCAATGGAATAAGACTTTTCTATAATAAAAGGAACATGAATCACAATGGCAAAACAAATACAGCAGAACCATTACTGGAAACAAATTTCCAATTGGTTTTAGCGGCTTCTTTCACGTGCCAAAGCCAAAAGGCAAAGGCTGTCATGGTTCTGTTAAAACAGACAAACGGGCCCTTCTCCTGGTTGTGTTCTGGTATTGTGCAGATGAAATGAAGCCAGGACCAAAGCACTGCAGCTCGGGTTCGCTTCAACCTTCTGAAACAAACCCAGATGTTTATCTCTCCTAGACGAGTTGTTTTGTGGAGTGAGTAGAGTTCAGGAGGGCAGTGTGGGCTAGTTTGTTGACTATTATTGCTCTATTGTAAAGCAGAACATGTGAGGGCCCATTGTAAGGCCCGATGCCCCGATAGAACCTCTCCAGTGAGTTCACAGTTTGAGCTGCTTAAGCTCACCGTGGGGTTTGATGAACTTCTGAAACACACTGAGAAACTTCCTGACTGGGGCATCTAACTCTGCTGCACTGCGCCTTCATAAGCTGCTTAACTCTACTGAGAGACACATCAAGCTGCTGAACGCGACTAAAAGGTATTCACGCATGTAGTGCCGCTTCTCCTTCAGGGATAGGAAATAATACATTGTTGTTGATTCCAATTCCATTATTGACGCTTCGTATCGGTCAATTTGTTGTTGTAGTAGTCATCATTTTTCGTAAAATGTGGCCGTACCCTGGATCGATGTTCCTTGCCAGTGAGTTTTTGCAGGTAGATTTGCACATTTGTCAGACAAACATGACAGCTTCTGGACCTGGTTTTCAACTGGTTCTTGATTCCGCATAATAGCGGCCTTGCTGGCAGTCAGCTGACATTTGGCTGAAGCCTTTGATCTGCAAATATGATTTGAAGACACAAGGGAACTATGCCCCAATGCAAGGCATTTGATCACTTGGCCTTTTCAACATTCCCTTGAGGTTGGCTGGGTGTGTAACATTGTAGGACCAGAGCAAATGTTGCAATACAGTGAAAACTAAATGCACTGAAAGAGCACAGACCTCTGCCAAGGCCAATCGTGCCTTCACATGCTTCTCAGATTGTCCTATTTCCCAATTTGGGAAGATGTTCTTTCAACTTCGGTGTGTTCATGAGAATTGTATAATGTTTTTAAAAAGTTGATACATACGAGTTGTTGTACCATTTTGAGGGGCCTTTCGTGTGAATTATCCTAGGTGGAAACACATTTTTAACATCATCCCCAACCCACATGAATCCAAACCTAGCAATACTAATGAAAGTGAAACGGGCTATATCCACCTTGTAATAAGTTCTTCATGACCCATGCTACACCCTTACACCAGGTTTTAATCATTTGTACACAATCCTGCTGACAGACAGTCAACAGACTAAGCCGAAATATAACCTCTTTGGCAGAGGTCACACATTTCATTGGGTCTGCATTATGCAACTTTTAGCGGTTTAAGGGAGAAAGTTAAGTGACAACTCTTTTGGAAGTCTGACCAACTTAAAGGCAAAAAGAGGCGTAAAACGAACTATTGAATTCATTTTTCCCATAGGTTCTCTGGGGTTCTGCACTGGGTGATGGAGGTTGGGTTATATTACATTTGACAGCAGCTGGAGTAGACTTAAACAATGAGTGTCATTGAACAACAGACGGAGCCTGTCCAGCGCAGCAGAGGCCCCTCAGCTTCTGTTCCAGCTGTCAGAGTTTGTCTTGTGCTGCTCCTCGTCTTCCTGGCACAAACTAATACCCTATCGCATTATCTGCCCCACGCATTTTCTCTTAAACTGCCGTGAAAATAGTGATAGGACAAAACACCTCCAGCTGGCAGTGTTGAACAATGAAAGTCTTTTAGGAGGGTTTGGGAAGAGCCACATGTCCAACATAGGGAAGGACCACAGCGTGGAGAAAGTCATATCGAACAAGGCGTGTCAGGAGTGGAGTCATGCGGAAAAAGTGGAACATAACTAGGATTTATTGAAGAAAAATACTATCATGTAGCTGTCTACACTGTAGCGAAGAGGTGAGAGAAAGGTAAGGACAGAGTATACTGTAGAGGGGGTAATAGAAAGGAGAGTGTGGGGGAAATGGGCACTGTGACTGATCTGCATCTGTTAGCCTCAGGTCGATTTCCGCCGGGGTTGAAACCAAACACCACAAGCTGCAGCTCACTCCTCCGTACTTACTTCTAACCTGAAACCCTTTTATCACAGAATCAGACGCTAGTGACGTCCAATGTACACTCTGGATGCGTTTTAAATGTAAACATAGAAAAGATTTGTTAACAAAAAGTGTTGACATCGGTGATTAAATGAAGCTAAAACTCTTTTTCTTTGCTCATTTCCCGCCAAATCCCATTCTATTAGCTTCAGGGATTTTTAGCCATCAATGCTATCAGGTGACCAGTTGTGTACCTCCCCAAATCTGGTTTAAAGCCTTTCACACTGTCTAAGGCACACAACATAACAAAGACAGATGGCCACAGCTGAACAGGTGGGAACACATTTTAAGACAAAAGAGGGAAGTCGGAAAGAGCAACAAGAATATCAGTTTGCATTACTAATCTCAAATCGGTGGATGTGGCGCTGTGTAGGGCTTATTTTTGATCATCAATGAATGAAGTGTTTTTGAAATGGTGAGACTAAATACACTAGATTTTCTGCAAACTAATCCAGAGCTTTGTCATGTCAATTCATTATATGGCTTCAAAACCAACAGCTGGACATGGATACAACTGTGTTTTTAAGTCAATGCAAACACTCTTTATTCTAGGTAAAATAGATCCAAGCATGCATGACGTCATTGACTTTCACTTTCTTTGACAAAAAGAATGCTTATCTATTCAAAGCGTTTGACAAAGATGCTGTTTTTAGCACAGCTGTTGTTTGCAAATGACTCATCACACGGAGGGATTTGATTAGACACCACAGCTGCATTGATTTTTTTAAAGGGAAGAGATTGTTGAAGCAGCAGCCTCTGCTCAGTGCACAGGTCAACCAGGCCAACTGTAGACGTCATGTCACCTAAGCCTCTGTTTATGAAACACACCGTATTCAAGGTGGGACATAACCAAAAGGACACAAACACTACACCCAGGTCTTCAGCACACACTCTCTACTGTGGGAGAGCTAACTGAGCCTGTATCGGTGTTGAATATAAGGTGACACTAACATGTAGGGCAGATAGAGTGGCTAGTAAAGCGTTGGATAGTGAGGATTAGAAAGCACTATGTATTTGGTTAGTAGTAGGTGTTTTTTAGCTTGTAAATGTTTTTGTAAAATACATGAATTTAAGCCAATAACTAGATGTGTTAGTAACATATATTGAAAATACTTTGTTTTAGTGTCTATGCCCCTATTCTAAAGCTTCAGATAGTTTATCAGGGTGTCCCATTTCACATACCTCCATTCTGTCTTATGGTAAATGGAAAATAGACTTCATTTATACAGTGCTTTATTCAGTCTAAAGGGCTTTTTATATACACAAGTCTGCATTTATGCAATTGCCCTGCTGCCATACACACACATTCACACACTGTTGGGAGCCCAAGGATACATCTAAATGTTAACGGCAGGGGCTGTGATTGAACCCACAACCATCCCATTGTAAGGACCAGTCTGGCCTTATGATTGCACTTGTATATATATATTTTTTTTATAAGTAAATGGAATTGAATACGCAGTTGCCAGTTTATTCAGGGTTCTAACAGAATAGGGAGGTAAGTAGACATTTTGAGATATTTTTAAAATGTTAATCAGTATGAAATTAAAGACTAACTTTACAATAACCATAATAAAGGACAACATAGGACAAATGGTCCCAGGCTGGATTTGAACCCGGGTCCTCCGCATAGGGACCAAACCCCCCCAAGCCCCAGGGCCCGCCTGCTTTTTAAAAATATGAATTCCATTATTAGTTCCCATTATTACACGAGGCTGAAACTAATGCATCCTAAGACAACAGCCCTTCAACACAACATCAACAAAGATTTGAGATACTGTAAATAATACCCGTTAGTTCCACTGTAAAAAATATGGTTGGTATCTTTGGAAAGCCACTACATCCTCCATTGGGGGAACGCTGGTACAAAATAAGGACCATTCTCTGGTGTGCGCCATCAGAGCCATAAACCAGAAGCACCATAAATTGCCTTTAAAAAAAAGTGTTACTCACTCTCTCTCTGCTCCCGTTCTCTCAAGATGGCGTCCAGCCACTTCTGCTTGTCTTCTGCATTTTTGGCCATGCAGACAAACCACTTGTTTTTCGCAGTGTTGTGGATCTTCCAGCCGTTAGTCACCGTGTAGTTGTTGCTGTGATAGTCCGCTGCAAAGAAAAAAAATCAAGTAATTTGTCTTTAAAATGAGACCGGAGTCATCATGTAAAACATTTGAAGTCTTGAATGGCCCTTAAACAAGCAAAGAGTTCACCTCATTAAAATAACATGCACTTGAATGATCTCACATGTTCTTTCCCCCCTAAGCATTTCATTTGGAAAGAATGACACAAAAACCACAGCACTATGTCAACGCTGACCTCAGTGGTAAGTAAAGTGAAGCAATCAGTAGAGTAATCAAATGAATCTTGTTAATATTGAAGTTATCTCCAAATAGGACTCGAGCAATGATTTACAAACCAATTAATGAGATAAACACGATGCACCGGGAGAGCAGTAAAAGACCCTGTTACCACTGACTCTGCAAAATCTCTCCTCGTACCCGCTTTCTAATTGTATTATCCATTGAGCTGCAGGTGAGCAAGCTCCTGAATAATGAATGGTGGCTGCTAATGGGGTGCATTAGTCTTTCACGCTCAAAGGTCATATAAATAGATCTGATACTCTGAGACCCACAGGGAGCAGCTCCTGCTGAGGAGGGAAGAACATTATCTTTGAAGCAAATGGAACGGAAAAGATGGATTTTGGTGAAATGTTGTTTGAGTACATGCTGATATCTTGCAAGGAGGCATTTATAAAGGCAACAAGGTGTATAAGTCAGTAAAAGGGAGGACGTTGTTAATGCTTTAACCAACAAATTGCTATTTGAGATAACTTCTTTATTTTTATTTTTGGGGTCTTCCCTTTCCTGTAGTGTGTCAGTTGCTGTGCATGTAAATGTTCTGCAATGGCTCAAATCTAAAAGTTCTCTCTCCCCCTGCCTGAAATGCCTCTATTCGAGTCCTTATTTTACTAACACTCACACTTTCATTGGCTATCTCTCAAAGACATCTTTAATTGGTTGACCAATCACAACAGAGCCAGCCAGCTAACCAATCAGAGCAGACTGGGCTCTGGTTTCAGACAGAGGGTAAAAAGAGGTGCTGCAGCACAGGCAGTATGAGAAAAATAAAGAGCTTTTTGAACATTAAAGCATGGAGACATGTCACAGTAGAGGCATTAAATACAAATATGTACATAATAAGTCCCCTTTAAGCTAGCAGCATATTAAACAAAAACATAACGTTTCCATTCAAGCTTTTGACAAATAACCCCTCACGCATTTCACAGTATTTAGGCGTTCAGAAATGTAAGCGTTCTCAATGTTCTGCGAATAAGGCATGTTTTTCTATGTGGTTTCCCCTACAGAAGCCTAAACGTGACAGCTAGCACCAAACACATAGAAAAAAAAGGTCATGTGACCGTGCACCATATTTTGCCAGCACTGACGAGAACAACAGAAAAGAGGAAACGTGAGAGAGAGGAAGATGAAGTGTTTCTACTGAGCCCAGCACAGTGCCTCGCAACAAACCACAATAGCAAAATAAGCCGGGACAACAGTATAACAACAAGCCCACAGAAGAGTCGTTTATCTTTGGCACAATAACTCAACGCCACATTGGAGCGCATCAGGTTTCTCTTCTGGCTCTGGGTTGCTTTTGCACTACAGATCTGTATCAACACCTCAAGCCATTACTGAATAGCTGACATCAAAAGGTGGCACACGAGGTTGCAAGCTACATCCTGTTTGAAACTAGGCGCACGTATGATACTCCACCCAAACTGTCAACAAGTACCTGATTCATATCCAAGCAGGGCTTTCTAAATGGCAGAGTGTGAAATAGACATGTAGGCAAATTCAATTGGGGTTGTTACTATGTATGCACAATGTGAGTTTTTGCAACCTGTGATATCAGTGAACTAAATAAAAAGATTGGTTAAGATCTGAAATATGTGAGAGTATTTGGGACAGGCATATGAAATTCTAATTTACTTAACGATTAAAGATGTCAAAATAGAGGTGACATTTAAAGAATGTAGTCAAATTCTCAAAAAGAAATTGAAATGTGGACAAAAAAGTTGCAAAACCTTTGAGAACAAAGTCAAAATGTTGATATGGAATTGTAAAATTGCAAGAATTACATCGAAATGTTGTGAATACATTCTCAATATTTTTTTAAAAATAGTAGCAAAATGACGAGAATACAGTCGAAATGTTAAAAATGAAGTCAAAATGTCAAGAATTAGGTCGGACTTGTTGAGAATAGATTCAGCGTATTCAAAAACATGTTGAGACTTAAGGTGAAATGTTGGGAACGAAGTCAAACTGTAGTTAGAAATAAGGCAACAAATGAAGAAAACACATCAAACTTAAACCATTAGTGCATACACCTAGAATTCAACTTTATTCTTCACATTTTGCCTTTGCAAATAAAATAAAGACATTCCTGGTCTTATTTTTCACATTTTGCTGATACTCTCTTATATATACTAACCAGAGGCTCATTAGAAATCACCAACATGCCCTGGGAGAGTTTCATGAATGGACATACAGACAGTCTCCAAAGGTAACACTGAAGGGCAAACACCAACCTGTTCCATCTTCCACATTTTCCACCTCCATCACCTCGGTGTTGATTCGGCCTCTGAACACATAGAGGGGCCCGTTGATAGACTTGGTCCTCTTGGTGGACTTCTTTCCAGAAACCCTAGAAAATGGGACAACACTGTGGTTACACTCTGCAGGGAAAACATCCGCAGTTTCTGGTGCAACCGTGAGACAAGAACTTGTGTCTTTAACACATGTACATTTAGAGACATGTATGGGAGCAGCAGACACATGTAGTTGTTTCTGTTTTGCTTGCATACTGAAAACCTGTCTGCACAAACGGGAATTTGCTGCAATTTTCCATGTCTGGCTTTTTTCCAGTAGTCAGCCAATACAAATATATTTGAATGCTTTCTTTGACATGCTTGTAGAAGCTTCAGTGTAGTTGGGTAACGGTCGCCTTCCTCACCTGGACTTCCGCTTACAGTAAACCAAGAGGTTGTCGAACAGGAAGAAGACGCGTTCCTGGATATTGCCTGCTGAGATTTTAAGGAGATTTCCATGAAGCAGCAACTCTGTGCAGATATCTGTCAGGTTGGTGCCCTGAAGAAAAAGATAAAAAAAAGTAGTTAGCTACTGACATGTGGACTGTAACAACATTAAAAGTTGACAACACTTTGCTGTTATATCAAGGAATCAAGGCCATGGTGTCAAGTTGATAATTGTTTGATCATGGAAATAGCACTACATTTGGAAATTGCAAAGATAACAATTCTGTCTGTATCAAAACTTGATAAGTTCACAACCTTAGCGAAACAATGCGAAATTCAACTCTGACATTGTGAACGTCTTGTTTTCATTCCAATGTCACTGATAGGAAAGAGTAAACAAATCTGTTCCTCACCCAACTCCAATTTGTGCGAGACGGAGAACTAAGTACATTTACTCAATAACCGCACTTACTGTAAGTATTATTTTGACATAGCCGTACTTTACTGGAGGGTTTCCATTTAATGCTACTTTATAATTCCGCCTGAGTCAAATATTGTACTTTTTTCCCCCTATATTCACTTTTCTTAATTATTTTTGTAATGCACTACATTAAAAGAGGCTATGTTATGCTACTTTGCAGGTTTGTATTAGTATGTTGTGCCTGTACGGTGACATGTTTCCATGCTTTAATGTTCAAAATGATTTGGAATGTCGGCCTATGCAGACCAATTACATGCACACAAAAACATCCAACATACTACAGGAAGTGGCAAACCCCAAAAAGCACAATAGGGCCTCTTTAAGTAAAGAATCTGAGTACCTCTTCTTCAGTTTACACCCAATGCAAATCTGCAAATAGAAAACAACTGCTGGAACAGTTAGCATCACGTTTAAATAACCGATAGAGACTGGAGAGTTTCTCCTACATTACTGCAGTGTCTTGAACTTGACTTTTTAGCTTATTTATAATATGTTCGTTAATTAGATGCACAAAGTTATTGCCTCGGAAAACTGTTACCATGGCCTACTTTTAGTTTCCTGTGGGGCGCTAAAACAAACAAAGCCTTTGTATTCTCTTCTCAGGATGTGAAAGCACTACAAACACATGCCTGCATCCTCACATATTCAAATGCAACGGTTGCATAGAGGAACCGTGCAGCAAACCTAAGTAAAAAGGAAATGTAGAATGTGAGATATTAAAGAGTAGCCCACTCCCTTGTTCTTACACAGGAACAGGCATTATGTGACTCTGCAGCCTACCTACCACCTTCACAGGATGTGATCGAGCCTTTCTTTAAAGCAGCTTCTCCTCAGCTATTGAATACACCCCAACCGGTTAAGACCAATATAACCTTTCGAAGCAGCATGAGGCAAACCACAAGCACTGGTGTTTCACAGTCAACACCATGGATGCAACCGCTTCAACAAGTACAATGTTTGCCTGTTCAACATGTATTTAATGATACATTTACTGTATTTAAATTACTGTACGTTTAGATGAACATTGAGAGGTGTACGAGTACCTCCTTGCTGATTTTTTGGGAGTTACTAGATTTTAGAGGATTACAATTTTGAGTGATTAATGAACCTGTCGTAGTAAATGAGGTTGTTGACGCCAATCTGGAACTGATTGAGAAAAGCTTTGTTGATCGACCCTAGCATGGTGTAATATTAAAGGGGCCCCATTATGCTAATGTGTACGTTCATGTTTGTTTTGTGTCCTTCAACTGGGTTTACATGTTTTAACGTTCAACAGTTGGAGCACTATTCATTAGAAAACACAAATGTTACAAAAGTAAACAAAGTCCATACGACACGTTTCAGGTAGGGGGGGGGGGGGTGTTTACACAAACATGTGTAAACACTATAGGAAAGGGAAAACCCCCAAAAGCATAATAAAGCCTATCTAACCTTATCACTAAGTGGCTAAACTTCAGGACCAATACCTACAATTATTAAGGCAACAATCATTTTGGAAGATTTTCAGTGTTTTCACATTTCCATCTAGGGAACAGAATACAGATATACACATGAGCAACCATGCACTCACATGCTCCGTTTCGATTTGTGAATAATGGATGAAAGTATTTCCTATTGTAAAAATGTGAAACAATCATAGAAATATTCAATGGACTTCAATTTAAAATGTACAACCTCATAGAGTCCATAGAAGGTATAAAATAGAACAATTGGGGGTAAAGACATCTCATTACTCATTGTTAAACGCATCATTTCCCTCCAAATCATCTGGAACTAAATGCACCCATGTGCAAGCCAGGCTCTAACCCCCCCCCCCCCTCCCCGTTGGCTTATAGAGAGCCCACCACCCCTCACCACACCCCCACACACACACAGAGATAGATCAGATGTGGACTTCACTGTCGTCTTTGATCCATCTGACATGGGTCCACCGGAGACCTGTGGAAACCCCCTGCTGCCCACCCCCACTCTCAAGCGTCCATAATTGATTCCCATGAGTATATATTTATGACGGATGTTCATCCCTCCTGAGTTTGTTGAGAGAGAAAAAAGAAATCAGAGGTTTTCCTTAAGGTGAATACCGACCAGTCTGGGGAGGGGTCGTGTTTCAGACTATCGATTCGACCTCATGTTGACTGCACTAACCTGAGGTTGGGGGGTTGGAAACTTTTACCTCTTGTCATGTGCATGCATGTCTATGCTTTCCTGCATTTATAATGTATATGGAAGCGTGCAACACACAGTGGTGGTGTATGTACGGGAGTGGATCTGAGCAGCGGTAATGCGTCTGGGTCTGATTCGGCACTTCTGGCGGACTCTTCCATTAGAGCTGGAGGTGATTAGCCCACAGAGTGGCTGGAGAGAGGAAATAGGAGCGAGACTAATGCTGCAATATTGGAGGCTCTCTGGGGGGGAGGGGGTGAAGTGCCTTTTTGAGTTGTTCAGAGGAAGAGCACAGAAATTGCCTGTCTTGGACCACAAAAAACGACTAATGTTTTCAACTGAATGCATCAGTTTTTCAAGTGAAAAGTTGGATTTTGGCAGTGATGTAATGCCAGTGACTCATGTGGCTTCAACAATCATTCATGTTCAAGCAATTAAGATAAATCAGCCCAACATTAACCCCATCACCGATCTGAAAGGGACGATACCAGGTGCTTTGGGATAGCATCTTACAATTATTTCCACTCAAACAGCTTTGTGTATAAAATAATGGGAATCAGTCAGAATGATTCAAATGATGTCTTCAAATTCATTGTTTAACTAGAAGGGCACTTGATAGCTTTGCTAAATATATACTGTAGATTTCAAACCGAAAATCAAAGTAATTTAATTATTTCTCTAAACCTTTTGCTATGATTAGTTCATCACTTCACCAATACTTGCTGAGATCTTGAGATATATATTAATTAATCTTAATTAACGCGTTAAAGTCCCGGCCCTAATATATATATATATATATATATATATACTTATATATATATATATCAAATACAAATTGGGGGACATCACAGTGGCTAAAGCACACACCGTGGACTAGAATAAAATCGATAATATATTATTCATCACAAGATGGACCAGGATATATTCTGCATTTACTTTCATTGCCAAACTAAACACCCAAATATCAGGGTCATTTTTCTGAGGGAAGGGGAGAACACGGGTACATTCTGGCATGCGAGCTGTGGGATGTCCCAGTGGGGCCCACTCTGTGGTTCCATCCTTCATTTTTCTTCCTCTGCCCCCTCCAAAAAGGTCCCCTCATATAACCCTCCCAATGCATGTGAGAGTGCAGCTCTGCTTCCTAGGGTCCTTTCTGATTGGGCAGTGTGCCTGTTGGCACCCCCCCCCCCTGGCACCCTGAGTGGGAGGATTGTCCCATTGGTGCCTGCTTAGACAAGGCCTCTGTTGTGGTGGTTGAGGGAGGCGTGAAAAATGCACTGGACCCTTCGTTCGGCTCCCAAGCCCCGTCCGTGGCCCCTATTTGGCTGCAGTAGTAACTCTTAAGATAGATGGTGGAAGTCTTTCTAGAATAAATCTGGATGAGGTTGCAGTGGTTTTGTCACAGGATTTGTTTCATTTGTCAGAAACCTTGTGCAAATAACACATTCAGGATGCTCTCAGAAAAGTAGGACCTTCTTTCCTTACACTTTTTCACTCTCTGAATGTCACAGCACTTCATCTAGCCATTTGGTCTCCATCTTGCACCTCTCAAGGTTTCACCTCTCAACCTTTTATCCTAATGTAAAGATATACTTCACCCTAAAAAAAATCATAATCTGTATATCAACTTTTGTTGCCTTTAATTTAATAATAAAACCTTTTTTTAATGCATACATTTATGGTAGGGCAGGGCAATATATAGCATATCATATGTTAATGCATTCCTCCAGTATAGTTATATGGCATAAATGTTGGCATTTCCTGGTTTTAAAAACTGCACTCGAGTCAATTGATGCAATTTTCTGAAAGCGACTGTTTTAGCTGATCTATTATTTGGTTTTACAATGCTCAACCCTACAGTAGTTTTGTGATAATTAGGTTTTCGCGCAAAACATTATATTGTCTTTTAATATTTTCTTCAATTCACCAAGCTATAATCCACAGTGAACAAAGATTTAAACAACTGTAAAAAGCCTAAAGGAATATGTTTGAAAACATCCGTCTATAAACTCTCACGCAGGTTGTGCAGTATAATCCACATCCCAAATTGTCTTTCCCGAAAACATACATTTCCTGAAAAAAATAATACTTTTTAAAAACACTTCTGCATGACCCGAACTCAAATTGGTGAGTCGCATGTTTGTAAAACGGGACTGGGGTTATACTGTCCGAGTTGAATGCCACGCATATTTTTCGACATATGACCCTCTTTACGACTACTCTCTGTCTTTGACCTGCTTGCTCTCACCTCCCAGCCCTCGATGTGGGACTGCAGCTGTTCCAGAGCCTCCAGTTTCTCCATCTGCCTCTTGGTCTCATTGATGTTGGAGCAGACGGCCTTCATGGTCTGCAGAGCTTCCTCCACTGCCGGATAGTCAGCGTGCTTCTTAGGGGTCCGCTTTAGAAGCTCCTAGTGATGAAAAGGGGAACGTTTTCAAACAAAAGCTGTAGAATGTCCAGAAGGAAGCAAATAAAAAAACACTTATATGGTTATAGAGTCTTCTGTGACCTTTAATGGCGAGAGGCTTTTATACACAGGTATGTACCGATCACTAAGGATACATTATGATTTGCGCTGTGGCCATGTAATGTAAAAGTCTAAGCAGGCTTTAATCAAAGCGGTTATCATTTGATGACAGCATCAGGACATCAGTGCAGCAGTTTGGACAGTACCTTCAACAGCAGAGGATACTTGCAGATCCTCTGAATGGGGCTGAGCAGGTAGCCCTCCAGGGGGACATCTGTGCTCTTCTTCCCACCCAGGAGCATACAGTGCTATAGGAGAAGAGCGAACAAACACAATTAGAGACCAATACACATTTCTTAAAAATACATTGTACGGTTTATATTTATTTTAAGGGTAATAATTCATTACAATTGAAATGCAGAAATGGTTGAACAATAAAAAATGTAAACCCCCAAAAACTCAAATGGAACATATATCAGGGATTGCACATCATTAAACATGAACAACATTAAAAAAGCGTGTGTGGAAAACTCTATTTATAGAAGAATGACAGACTAATCATTGGAAAATAAATAGGTATTGTTCTTTTAAATCGGATCTTGGTTTAGTTAAAGACAAGAAGAGTCCACCTAACTTTTCAATTTCTACAGTATTAGACTTTTTAAAAATGTTCATGATCTAGCACCGCACCACAACACCAGTCTATTTCGGTGCATTTCACATTGCCGTCTCAGGCCTCTTGTGTTTGTCAGCAATAAACAGACTTTAATTGACGACTGTTGTCATTTCTATCCAGTCACAGTCGATTGCACCAGAAGCAGATCTATAACCGGCCCAAGTGCAGAATATGAATAATCTGTCAAGGTGTGTCTGGGAGCTAGTTAATGACGCTATATGCAGAGGATACCATGCTCTCCATACTCACGTGCCATTTTGTAGGAACTTCTTTAATGAGGCTAAAATGGCATTTGTGTATTTTAGAAATAATGATCATGTATGGCTTTAGTTGTTTAGTCATTGTTTACATTTAGCAGTTTTAACATTATATTACAAGATAGACAACTGCTTCAATTTCTATGTATTTATGACTTTAAATGTCTCTTGACTGTGACCGCTCTGCACAACCTTGATTTCTGAAGCTTTATCAGCAATGACCACATCCTGTCAACGAAGCTTTATTTTGAAAAGTCTATATTGTATGATAATAGTACTTTCTGGTTTGTTTTAGCCACATTTTAAGATTGACTGTATGTGCTGTTTTTATCTCAGTATCATATGTTGGTAGCATGTACTGTACATACACCAAAATATAGTTGACTTCATGCTTCTCTTACAGCAAAGCAAACATCAGGAGATTCAAAAAAGACTTAAGTGTCTCTCTTAAGCAGTGGGGGAATAAACTAAGTACATTTGACTCAAGTACTGTAGACAAGTACAATTTTGAGGTTCTTGTACTTTAGTTGAGTGTTTCCATGTTATTCTAATTTCTACCTCTACTACTGATTATATAATAGTGTTGATTATTTGATCACTTATTATAATCAAGTGCTATAATGCTTATTAATTGGAAAATGTCCTTTAAGTTTTGGTACTTCAAGTTTATTCAGTTATTAATACTTTGGTGCTTTTACTTATTGAATGCGGGACTTGTACTTGTTACAGAGTATTTCTACACTGTTGTATTACTTATTTTTAAGTTAAATATCTAAGTTCTTCTTCATACACTGCTTTGTTGTTTAGACACACAACTGTCTGCAACTATACCGCCTAAAAAAATAAATAAAATATCCGCACTTAAAAGGATCACTGAGAAACCTCCAAAAAATGTTCTCATACCCCAGAAGATTTGGGCTTTAAAAAACCAGTTAAAAGGAGGGGGGGGCTTCTCCTCGCTTTTTATTTTTGCAGGAACGCAGTCCTGTGTGTGCTATGAGCTCATGGGATGGGATGGAAGATCAAAAGCAGTCGTGCAGATACACCACTTGAGTGTTCTCCAGAGGGAGAGATCACTTTAAAGCCTTATAATCATACGGCAATTCCTCAGTATGGTGTATGGTGTGGGGGGGTTCTGATGGGAAAACAAGAAGCAGCAATGCATCTGATTGTGACTGCAGGACTGTAGGTTCCAAAGATTCCTAATGCACCGATGCGTTTTGTTCCCACACCCCCCTTTTCTATCTAAATCTTCACCCGCCTTCTTCCTTCTCATCTTCTGCTTATTTGTAATCTGCCAGCCGTAAGCCAGAATTCCCTCAGCTCTTCACTTTGACCTCCTTCTTCTTCACTTTTCTATTCCGGAGCAATTAAGCACTTAATTTCTACATACAATTTCAGAAGATCCCTTCACGGTGTATTTCAATTAGCACTAAAATGGTTTAATGCAGAAAAAAGAAATCCACTGGAATTAAAAAAAAAAAAGCAGAAATTAAGCCAAAGAAAATATAATGTACGTTACAGTTAATTGCTCTGACATTGATTTGCAATTGTTACCGCTTCATTGAAACACATATTCTCTATGTCTACTTCTTTTCTTAAATGATAGTGAATCACTTGTTTACATTCTGCTCACGGTTACTACCCAAAGCAAAAGAGCTGATCCAATATTTGAGATTGTCGGACAGCCATTTTCATACATCACCAGCTGTTTGTAGTTTTTTTGGAAACATCAATGCAAGACTTTTCCAATTAACCACTGCATGACTGGGCCAGAGGGAGAAAAAGCCAACGCACACAGCTCTGATCCCGGTCAGAATAATGCCGTGGAAGCAAGCCATCAGGCAGCGACAAACGCAAGGGCTTCAGATCTCACGGCCAATCCCGATCAGGCTGCCAACACTCCACAGCTGGCTGGCTCAGAAGCTGCACATGATTTCATTGGGTTCTCTCCCGCCCGCCCAAAAAGGCCCTGTCCACATTTTAAGTCTATTGTCCCGGACCCAAAGGTCTGGGTGTCAGAAACACAGGAAAAGCTGGCAGCGGAAACACTACAAGAGCGACACAAAAGTGACCTTGATGGTGGCATCCTGTCCGGAGCAGGAAGAGCCCTCCGACCTTGTTATGGTTTGTGCACACAAGTGTTAACATGGAAATGGAGGTGATCAAATAGAAGGAGGGGGATGGATAAATGACAGAAAAATAAATACGAATGAGGGGGAAAAGTCGGGCAAAGGTAGAAAAGATACCAGAAAAAAGGTTTGTGCAATGAAATCTGTAATGATGAAACCAAGGAGATTTTACACATAATGAGGAGAGAAGTAAGAGTTGCCAGAGGAAGGAAGCTAATAAAAAAAGGAAGAAGAAAGACATATGAGAAGCAATGAGGAGAAAGGCAAGATAAGCAGGGCAGGGGGAGGAGCTGAGAGGACTTACCAGCAGGAAGGTCCTGATGTTGGGGATTTTGTTGAGCTCCATGAGGAGTCGCAAAGCCTTCTCGTGGTTACTGCAGTACTCGCCGTACACTGAGAAACTCTTCCTCTGCAAAGAGGAGGAAAGCAGAGGTGAGGATGGCAGACCAGGGACTTCATTTCATACTTTAATGGCTGCATTAAGAAATCCACTGTGAAAAATGAAAGAGGGAACAATCAGTTAACAGAGCAGAAAATGAGGAGAAAGCTCCAGTTACTCAAATCTGATGAGATTTGGTTGTGCTATTTCAAGTAGAGCAATGGATAGTAGAAGCAACTAGGGGTGTAACCACGGGTGTACCTCGTGAATTTCTTCAAAATACCATATCGTGCTTTTTGGACAAAGATATCATATTTGCTGATATTGCAAAGTCTGCCATAATATGATTTCGTTTTGATTAAATTCAGGCATATGCGATCAATTTGAGACGTCATAAGCCCATTCAAGGCAATAAGTGACATTCATAACAATTCACAAAAAGCTCAGAGTTAAAAGTATGATTTGTAAATTATAGCAGACTTTTCATAGGAATAACATATATAGATTTTTAATAAAAACTCAAACAGACCTCCTGTTGTTCACTAAGGATAGAGGGTGTCGTTTTTCTCACACTGATATTCTGAACAATCTGTGCTGTTGTATTTGCTGTAAAGTGTCTCTACTGTAGGCTATTTTTATTTTATGTACAGCACTTTGGCTCGACCAAAAATCGTTTATAAATGTGCTATATAAATAAAACTTGATTTGATTTGACTATAAAGTGCAACATGTCTAATGTTCAAGCACAGTTTTAAATGTTTAAACTTGCAATTGGGTATTTCAAAAATACGATTTCCCTTTGCATCGGTGATATAGGATTGATGATCATTGAATTTATGCTTCGAAACATACAGTTACTGTTACAATATTTTCCATGTCAGGCAATGATGGTGAAGTGTAACTGAACAATGATCAGACCAAATGATTGAGAGAATATGGACTTAAATGGCTCTGCAGCAGTGTTCATTAACACATTTTCCACACTTCTCTTTTTCAAAAAACTCTATATCATAATGTGAAAAAAAATTGCATGCCAACAGAACACACTTCCCTTTTCTTCGATGACAGCCTCACACTGTGCAACATTACAAAACAACCACAGCACTCATGTAGTAGTTATTGTCGAGCTGCCATTTGGGTCTCTTTACAATACGTAACGCGATTCCAAACAAGTGAACACTCTATCGATTAAAATGCATTATTCATGCAGCATATTGTTGACTGTTATACACGGATCAGGGCCACAGGTGAATTTACAGCCTGGAGCTTATCGTGTGTGTTGTTAACTATGCAACAGTAATTAGGATGTGAAACTGTGAGCCAATGGGGCCTTGAGCTTGAGGTCTAGAAACTGAAACTGTCATCTGAAACAGCCTAGCATTTGAAATCCAAAACCCCAGGTGCTCCGACGGACACCGCTTTCAAGCCTTATTCGCTACAGCTCGAAGGGTTTGCATTTAATGCCAGCTTGGCCATAAAGCAAAAGGAATAATAATGGCTGCACAATTAATCGTAATATGATCAAATTATAATATAATATATGTTCTTCTCTGAAGAACCAGCACCTTACCGTGGTAGAGAGGTTTGTGTGCCCTGATGAACCTGGGGGCTGTGTTGTCTGGAACCTTGTGTTCCTGGTAGGGTCTCCCATGGCAAATTGGTCTCAGGCAAGGGGCCAGACTAAGATTGGTTCAAAAGACCTCATGAAAGACGGCACAACAAGTGAGGATACCCGGCCCGGAGGAAGCCCGGGGTCCCCTTCTGGAGCCAGGCCCAGAAGGAGGACTCGTCGGCAAGCGTCTGGTGGCCGGGCTTGCCACGGAGCCCGGCCGGGCCCAGCCCGAAAAGGCAACGTGGGCAACACCTCCGCTTCTCCGTCCCGCGGGCCCACCACCTACGGGAAACAGCGATGGGGTCGGGTGCGCTGCCAGAAGGGTGGCAGTGAAAGCGGAGGGTCTCGACGGACCAGATCCGGGTGACAGAAGCTGGCTTTGGGGACGTGGAACGTCACCTCTCTGGGGGTTAGGGTTAATGATGGAGACACTTGGAGGGGCATGATTGGGAGGAACGGCCCCCCTGATCTGAACCGGAGTGGTGGTTTGTTACTGGACTTCTGTGCTAGTCATGGATTGGCCATAACAAACACCATGTTCGAACATAAGGATGCTCATAAGTGTACGTGGTACCAGAGCACCCTAGGCAGAAGGTCCATGATCGATTTCGTTATCGTATCATCGGACCTGAGGCCGTATGTTTTGGACACTCGGGTAAAGAGAGGGGCGGAGTTGTCAACTGATCACCATCTGGTGGTGAGTTGGGTCGAGTGGCGGGGGAAGCCTCTGGATAGACCTGGTAAGCCCAAACGTGTAGTTTGGGTGAACTGGGAACGTCTGGAGGAGGCCCAAGTTCAGGAGGCCTTCAACTCACACCTCCAGCGGAGCTTTTCGGGCATTCCTGTGGAGGTTGGGGACATTGAACCAGAGTGGTCGGTGTTCAAAGCCTCTATTGGCGAAGCCGCGGCCTTCAGGGATTTGTTATCCCGGGGGACTCCCGAGGCAGTTGCAAGGTACCGACAGGCTCGAGGCAAAGCAGCGGGTGTGGGAGAAGTTCGGAGAAGACATGGAGAAGGACTTTCGGGCGGCACCAAAGTTGTTCTGGAAAACTGTCCGACAGCTCAGAAGGGGGAAGCAGGGAACCATCCAAGCTGTGTACAGTAAGGATGGGACATTGTTGACCTCAACTGATGGAGTGCTAGGGCGTTGGAAGGAACACTTTGAGGAACTCCTGAACCTGACAACTCCGCCCTCTATGTTAGAGGCAGAGCTGGAGTATGACGGGGGATCAACACCAATCTCCCGGGGGGAGGTCACTGAGGTCGTCAAACAACTCCACAGTGGCAAAGCCCCGGGGGTGGATGAGATCCGCCCAGAAATGCTGAAGGCTCTGGGTGTTAAGGGACTGTCATGGTTGACACGTCTCATCAACGTTGCGTGGAAGTCGGAAACAGTACCGAAGGAGTGGCAGACCGGGGTGGTGGTTCCCCTTTTTAAAAAGGGGGATCAGAGGGTGTGTGCCAATTACAGAGGCATCACACTACTCAGCCTCCCCGGGAAAGTTTACTCCAAGGTACTCGAAAGGAGGGTCAGGCCGATTGTCGAACCTCAGATTGAGGAGGAACAATGCGGATTCCGTCCTGGTCGTGGAACGACGGATCAGCTTTTTACTCTCGCAAGGATCCTGGAGGGGGCCTGGGAGTACGCTTATCCGGTTTACATGTGTTTTGTAGACTTGGAGAAGGCGTATGACCGAGTTCCCAGGGAGTTACTGTGGGAGGTGCTGCAGGAGTATGGGGTGAGGGGGTCTCTACTCAGGGCCATCCAATCTCTGTACTCCCAAAGCGAGAGCTGTGTCCGGGTCCTCGGCAGTAAGTCGGACCCATTTCCGGTGAGGGTTGGCCTCCGCCAGGGCTGCGCTTTGTCACCAATCCTGTTTGTAATATACATGGATCGGATTTCGAGGCGTAGTCGTGGGGGAGGGGGTCTGCGGTTCGGTGGACTAAGGATTGCACCACTGATTTTTGCAGATGATGTGGTTCTAATGGCTTCATCGGTCTGCGACCTTCAGCACTCACTGGATCGGTTCGCAACCGAGTGTGAAGCGGCTGGGATGAGGATCAGCACCTCCAAATCTGAGGCCATGGTTCTCAGCAGGAAACCGATGGACTGTCCACTCCAAGTAGGGAATGAGTCCTTACCCCAAGTGAAGGAGTTCAAGTATCTCGGGGTCTTGTTCTCGAGTGAGGGAACAATGGAGCGTGAGATGGGCCGGAGAATCGGAGCAGCGGGAGCGGTACTGCAGTCGCTTTACCGCACCGTTGTGACGAAAAGGGAGCTGAGCCAGAAGGCAAAGCTCTCTGTCTACCGGGCCATTTTCGTTCCTACCCTCACCTATGGTCATGAAGGATGGGTCATGACCGAAAGAACGAGATCGCGGATAAAAGCGGCCGAGATGGGTTTTCTCCGCAGGGTGGCTGGTGTCTCCCTTAGGGATAAGGTGAGAAGTAGGGTCATCAGGGAGGGACTCGGAGTTGAGCCGCTCCTCCTTCGCGTCGAAAGGAGCCAGTTGAGGTGGTTCGGGCACCTAGTTAGGATGCCACCTGGGCGCCTCCCTAGGGAGGTGTTCCAGGCACGTCCAGCTGGGAAGAGACCAAGGGGTAGACCTAGGACCAGGTGGAGGGATTATATCTCTTCGCTGGCCTGGGAGCGCCTTGCGATCCCCCAGTCAGAGCTGGTTGATGTCGCCAGGGAAAAGAAAGTTTGGGACTCTCTGCTGGAACTGCTACCCCCGCGACCCGACCACGGATAAGCGGGAGAAGATGGATGGATGATCAAAATCGAAATATGGACTAGTACAATATCCAAATCGGAGTAGGCAAAAATGTTGTTGACGGGTAAATAAGTCCAAATGTTCTCAAAAACAAGTCCAGGCCTACAAACTGTTCTCAGACTTTAAAAGAAAATCATGTTTGGTACATATACTCACATTATGATTATTCAAAAATGGTTTTAATGATAATGTGAATCATGATTTATTAGAATCAGAACCCAAAATACTTTAATTAGACGGGGGAAATTTGGGTTTTGTAACAAACAGCCTCAACAATATCCTTGACAACCCCTTTAAAAATACAACAGTGTACCAAGCCAGCATCCTGTTCCGGCGTAGTTGTGCAAAAGGATCATGTGTGTTGTTTTGCTATCACACACCACACGCAAGCTTACAGCTGCATACACTGTGTGTGCATGTGTCTGACATGGAAACCCAGTGGTGGTGACTGGAGCAGCCAAACAAAGCTAACAGCTCTTTTTATAGATATGCGTGTCTCTGCTAAGTCCTAGTGCTTGACCAGAAGGAGCTGAAAATCTTTTGTGGATGTGAAACACACAAGTGAGCTGCACAATATAAACATTGGGCAGTTTTGACCACACAGGCAGGCGGGAACCCAAACACGCCCAAAGCCACGTTTGGCAGGGGATTCCAGTCCCAGAAAACACTGCTGGGAGCAACAGCTGGGCCGGCATATGGCGTGAAACCCCAGATACTGTCAGACTGGGTTAACGCAGAGCTAGAGGATACAGCACAGGGGCTTGTAAACGTAAACGTACTGACAATGGCAGAAGCATATACATATGGCACACCATTAGGGAAAAGGACTATACTGGTGTTTCTAAATGATTCTACCCAAAATTCTAAAATAATCTACCATATATATATAACATTCATTATACCTAGCAGTCTGCTTTTTGCTTATTTGGGGAAGACTTAAAATAAGAAAGGAGGTAGTATTTACAGACTCACAGTAGCAATGTCATAAAATGATGTATTGCAATAATTTGATTGTGGTGGTACTTTCCCCACCGCACAATTCACTGCGATTTTAGAGGCATCTTATTCTTTGGTAAAGTATTCTTAAAACCAGGCAGTTTGCATAAAGATTCTTAAATTAACCAAGGTTTTCTTATTTGTTAGTTAAGGACTAGATCCAAACAGTCATAGCACAATCACCCACATGTATGTGCTGAAAAGTTAAATAAAATAGTTTATTGTGTTTTCTTTTATTTGTTGAATTAAGCAACATTTTTCTATATAATTTATACTATTTTTAACTATTATTTGTATTATTTTAGAAACCATTATTGCCTAGTTTTTAAATTCAAATAAATACTTTTCTTACACTTCAATTCAATGATGTTATTGGTAACTGCCTGGGTTAATGAGGCAGTTACCAATATCATGTTATCATGTTTATAGGCCTAGAGTTTGGTGTTTGGTGTTTACATCCTGCACAACTATTGACCTTCTCTCTTTTGAATTTAGATTGGTTCTTTTTCACCAAATGCTGTCAAATGTATTTTCAATTACGTGCGCATAGGTGATAATTAGGATCAACTGGCAGGCTTTCAATTAACCACGACAATGGAATTAATAAATAAAAGATTACAGATGCATTGAGCACAGTTAAAAAGTAAAATTGGAAAAACGTTTTGAACTTTCTCAAGCACAATTCCAAATGTGGCTGGCCAGTTGCATCAATATGTGCACACCTTATAGCATGGAGCACAAGGTGAATAATGCAGGGCTCATTCATAAAGCAGTTTACAGGGATGTCAATTGCACACTAAGTGTGGGGTTAAAACATGGAACAATCACTGCATTGTCCGTTAACTTATTGCTGTGGGTAGACTTAGCAACTTTAAAACTGCACTCTCCAATCGCCTGCTATTCATTAAACCACAGAGGTTAAAAGAATAAGTCTTCTGCCTGCCTGCAGTCCACAATAATCTAACCAGAAATGGCTAGCAACGACTAAAGTGAACCTGCCTAGACTGTGAAGTCCAGCAGTAAACAGGAAGACATGTTTCCCTGCGTCAGAGTCCCAAACAGCTTGTTGGTGTTCTTGTACATAAATGAAGGCGTTCAGTCTATATCAGAAAGACACCATCAACCACAAACAGACTACTTTAGCACACTGAAAATTGAAGGGGCCCCATTACGCTTTTTGGGGTTCTGTATCCTATGTAATGTGTTGTATAGGATGTTGTGCATGTAAAGGTCTGCAAACACTCAAATCCAAAAGTTCACGCCAGAGGAAACTTCTCTCCTTCAGTTTACACTTAAACACTCCTGGGCATGGTGGCACTTAAGTACCTCTACTTGAATGATATGAATTGTATCTCCTTTCACTATCTAGAACTGAACGCTGTTGGTCCCAGAACAGCATGCCTTTTTGCAGCTATGTTTACAACTGAAGCCCACTCCCAGGTATTTCCTTCTGCTCAGGTATAAACAACTTGCAGTCAATTCAGGCACAACTAAATGCCAACATGTGAACCCTAGAGTCAATTTCAAACATCGAGTCTACTCTGGAAGACTGAAAGCCATCAGTTGTACCTAAAATAGCTCAAAGGCTGGGGTTGTCCCTTTGATAAACATAAGGCTTTATTTGAATTCTTCATCATTGGAATGTTATTCCGCGGGCTAGATGAGAGGTTGGTATCACACACAGAGGAATCACATAGAGTCAAAGCATAATGGGAGTAGTTCAGAAAGTGCATAATGACACGACTGTTGCTCCTCGCACAGTGCTCATGTATACACTCCCAGAAATAGAGCAAATATTGATGTCTCTGATTTCGGCTCCAACATGAGTCACTTTTTCACCTTTGCAGGGCTTGAATAATCTCATGCATGCCACGTGTGCGTGTGCGCGTGCGCGTGTGTGTGTGTAATCATTCCAAATCTTTGCCCCAACTTCGTAGGAAAAATGTGTGTTTGGCTAAAACTGTCCTAGATTTATTAATAGTAAAACGGGAACATCTGTATACTGTTTAACAAGCGGCATGATTTGATTCTGGTTATTTAAATGTAACTTTTTTTACAGCTGCTGCCTCCCAAGCCCTCTTGGCAACATTTCATTTTGAATAGCAATGAATCTTCCCATTTGTCTTCCCTGAGCGTGAGTGGCAGACCGTCCAGTGGAACAATGCGGGAGGTTAATGAAATCCAAGTCATGGTGTTGACCTCTGCTTGAGGTCAAGGGCTACGGCTGAAGGGCGCCAGACGGGGCCAACCTATTGGCCGAGACGTGTCGGTGTTGAAGGAGACAAAGGTCATGGGTTTGTAGAGGGAAATGTAATGGATACGTAGGGTAACACACTATTTAGCATTTTCAAGCAGTGACTGAGCAAGTGTTTATTATTTTATAAAGTATTTTTACGATTTTTCACTTTCACGCAAATGTGCAGAAAACAAATGAAAATGTAGAAACGTCTTCACCAAATTGACACCACATGCGCAATAATAAGACGCTGCAAGAAGCTCAAAATACAACGGAAAAGTTGGCCAACTTTAAAATCCCCAAAATTAAACAAGTGGTGTATTTGTATTCGGATAATTTTCTACTTGCAGTATTTTGTTCAGCAGCACTTTTAGTAAACGCTGCGCATGTGTTGTTGGTGACGACGTTTCTTCCTTGACATCTTCATCATCACATAGAACCGAAATACTACTTAAAGTCATTATATCAATGCTTCAGTGACATTAAATGGGTTTGGCTTTATTTCTATGACTCACCATCACAAAGGTTTCTTTGCTGTCATGGCAAGGTGAAGTTGACTTGAAATAAACGGGATTTATGAAGAGGCCTTGACTTTCCACCTATAACATATCCACTCTGACCTCTACATCTTCCAGTCTGACCACGGTGCGAAGTGGAAAAAGAAAAGCTCGGGCTCCTCTAATCAATTCTCCATCCTGACACTCGGCCTGACGGACCGAATGACCCTCACACATGTGTGAAGGTACATTTTGATGAGCCAATTCAACAGTTATCCACAGATGGGATTAAACGCCCTTCATGCGTTTAATCCGGAGGCAGTGGATGTGTTATTATTGACTGTTTCATTTTATAGGGATGGTTCAAATTGTATGTAGACTGATTTTTTTTGTTGGGGTATGAGTCATTTATAATAAGCAAAACCACCTTCCCATACAGAAATGATGTTATTTTGACCAATTCAATTGCATATTGAGTGTACATTTTTGCATGTATGCGTGTTTGTATATTAAATGTGTTTTCTATAGTAAAGCGTCTTTGAGTGCCTAAGGAAAGCTAGATACATTAATTCTGGTATCACTTGTGATCTAATGCCACTGCATTGTACTGGTCTGCTTGCCTCCTCACTAGTGGCACTAGGGCATTATCTCTATTTTGAGTAGTCTGTTTCTTGCAGTGAACACTGTAGTTTTGCTGGCTGTCATTTTTTTTTAAATCTGGGTCAAGTGAAGACAAACATGGCTGCTGATCTTGTGGGTTTATTTGTTCACAACAATAAGATTTTTTTTTTTTGCTTCGAGAAACTAAAATGAGTGTCCCGCTGCACTGACCATCATGGCTGATGGAGCAAACTGATGGTGGGATACCTATCTGAAGTGTTGTGTGCCTCAGTGAAAGTGAATGGAAGATAGTTGATCAGAGAGGGACAAACAGAGAGTGGAGAGAAGGAGCCTCCGATGGAGTGCTACCAGCAGAAGCATTGTCCCCTGCGCTGAGTGACACACCATCTCTTCCTCCCCGGACACAGACCCTTCTTTGTTTGTTCCCTGGGGCCAAACGAGTTCAAACAGAGGGGAGCGGAGAGGGGGGGATTGCAGAGCGGAGAGGAATCTTTGGATGGAGGGATGGAGGGCCAAAAGAAGGAGATGGCAGAGACACAGACTGATGAAGAGAAACTCTTTTTGCCTGACAGGATGCAGGCCAGTTTGGAAAGGAGTGGAGGTGGTCTGTGAATGTGTGGGGGGGGGGCGGGGGTTGTTCCATGTGAGAAAGAGAGAATTAAGAGGTGTTTTCACAGCAGGCTTTGCACGCTTCTCCCTGCCTCTGTGGTTACGGGGTAGCCCATGAAAAGAGTGTGTGTGTTTTTGCATGGAAGAGGAATTCATGCATGAGTATGTGTCAATGTCCTCGTATGTCCGTGTGACAGTTTGCTGGTTTTTGTGCGTGTGATGTACTCACAAACTTCAGGAACACGTGTCCCAGTGCATGATGGGGCTGAGGTTCGGGCTGCAGACTGGCCTCAAATGCGGACAACACCTCTTTATGCAACTCCAGGATGTCCTCAATGTTTGAAAACAGAATCTGAAAAAACGGGGGGGGGGGGATGTAAAGGGAGGGGAAATGGAGGAAGGAAGAGATAAAGAGGTATGGTGGAAGGAAGAGAGGGAAAAGAGCAAGGGAAGTGACCAACAGATGGACAGAGAAGACATATTTAAAGCATTATAATATCAAAAACATAATTTTAGAGCTAGTTATGAGGCAATCATACCTTGACATGTTCAGGTGAGAGACACGGTTGGTCATCTGCATTTTTTCTGATTCTGTGCAAAAAGGCCTGAAGAGGAAACAAAAACAAAGCATGTTTAAGAATAAGCAATGAGATTTATTTGTCTAATAAGGCAGAGGAATAAAACTATAACCGCTATGTCAATATAGGCATGATGAGTTCTCCATTAACTTAAAGGGGCCCTATTGTGCTAATTTCCAGGCTCATAATTGTATTGTGTGTCTCTACTGTAACATGTTTCCATGCTTGAATGTTCAAAAAGTGTTTATATTCCCATAATCTGAGTCTGCTGCTCTGATTGGGTAGCTGGCCGACTCTGTTGTACATGGTCAACCGCTCCGAGTGTTACTTTGTGATATCACTATCTCGGAAGTAAATGAAGGACTACAGTTGATTCATTTGAGGCAGGGACCTGAACTCTGGGATTGTACCCGTTGCAAACATTTACTTTGATAAAAAAAACTGTATACCACTACAGTGAAAGGAAAACCCAAAAAAGCAGAATAGGGCCCCTTTAATAACAAGACAGGGATCTATCCATCTCATACGCAAACTAACGTCACCTGGAAGTGTGGTGCAGCTTCCCTCTGCTGATCATAAATCAGTATGCATGTGCTCGTTGCTTTGAGAAAAACAAATATAGAGTAAATATAGATCCGTCACATTACTATGCATAAACACACAAGCCTGGCTTTGTCACATGGACTCTCACATACTTAGCGGAAAATAGACTTTCATGGCAGTAAACTAAAAACGGTCTCGCTATCCCCGAAGTACCACAGAATGTTCTACTATATATATGATGTTTTTCCCCCACTGTGACACTTGAAGCTCCCCGCGTGGATCCCCTGTAGTGGAACCTGATGCACCTGAGCACTCAGCTGTAAGACATGAGCAAGTAAATGCTTCATTGTTGCAGGATCTACACACACCACTTCACCGTGGACAGCCGTAATAGGCTCATGTCAACTTGAGCTTTGCTTGTGTGTGCAGTTCTGCCAATCAGAACCATGACTTACGGATTTAGAAGGAGAAAATAGAGGAGAAGGGAAGTGAATGTGCAAACAGTTTCTTTTATTCTGTCTTCCTCATTTCTCCGTCTATCAGCCTTTGTCTGACAGGCTAAACCTTCCTCGTCTCCAGACGCCAATACTGCCTTGAAAAGAACAGAGATAAGGGAGATATAAATCCACCAAATAAAACGCCACTCCAGGAGCCTCGCACATCTGACCGTCTGCTGTTGTCTGCCGGCATTTCAGCGCCATAAATCAGAAGATGCCGTCTGACATGTGTTTCACGTGGACGAAGGGTGCCACAAAAGAGAGAAAGACGCTAGGCTCAATGCATATTTATTTTTTTTATTTTATTTATTATTATAAAGCAGGTATTACTGCAGTAGCTCTAAACCTTTTGATGAGGCCACATATACAAGTAGCAATGAGGAGACAAACAGCACAAGGATGTCCTCCTGATCACACACTGTCTACTGTCTTTATGTGTGTCTTTCTTTTGATATTTTGATTATAGAAACAATGAACTATGAACATTTAGTAGCATTGTCTCAGTGAGTATAGGTAATCCTCAGAGTGTCGGGTATTGTTTGAACAATCAGCAATATCCATGCGCATACATTACCGAAGTTTCAGAAGCAGCATACTTTATGTTATGATACCTTAGGTACGGGGATATACGCTTGAGTGTTACAGAGATGTCCCTATGTTACAGAAGTAAACAAAGGAGTCCAATCTCCATGTTTCAGGCAGGAAGGGAGAGGAGTGTGTGGTAGAGAAAAAACACACTACACGAAAGGGAAAACCCCAAAAAGCATAATAGGGCCTCTTAAAGATTCAATATAAAGAAATCGTAATATGAACATAAAAAGTCCCTACATTAACTTTTGGCACTTTGCACTCTCGATGTTATCACGATTAGACCAGCATGTTGACAGATCCAACTGGATGCAAGTACTTTTTGCTGAATTGGATGAAGAGACCATTTATAGACAACCGTTGCATGCTCTGTAGAGTCGCACAAAACATCAGCCAACGGCATGTATTACTTACAGCAAGTCGCCTGCCTGTAATGAAAGACTGACACTTGTAATCACACATTTGTTCTTAAGATAGAACCCAGCCGACCAAGCAGCAGGCAGCAATCATATCGTTCCCTCGGGACCGAACACTTTTCCCGTCTTTACTGGCTTTCTGCGTAGGTCGTACCAAAATAGAAAGCAAAGGTCCTCAGCAGAGAGCTGCGACCTCGCTAATTAAGAACCAGTATTAAAGGGTAGCAGTAGTTGTTGTGTTCGTCGCTGGTTTTGGGAGGGAGCTGATTGTGCTTGAGGCGTACACTAATTAAATCTCCCATATGGTAACTCGTACTGGAGGAACCACTCGAGTGAGAGATTGCTCCCTGGCAGGAAACAAGCCTCAGTTGCTCTTAGATGTGGGTGAGCAGGGTGACGGTGGTCGCAGAATAGAGCAAAACAATTTGGCGAAGGAGACAATGTTGGATCAGAGGTATACTGTGAGAATCCAGACTTTGGAGTCATCTCTTATTGACATCTTTCAGCCAGACAGGATTCAGTCTTTCAACAACATGTGCCACACAGATGTGGTGACAGGGGGACCAGCAGGGAGAATGGAGGGAGGGAGCAACAAAGAGATCTTTTCAGTCCAGGTCACATGGCCATCCTCACCCAGGATTGTATTGACTGTCTTCATTGTTCCATCACAAAGCACACAGGTTTATTTGGAGTGAAAATGGGAGGCTTTCACTGTCTTCAGTAGAGAACCGGTAGACAACAGGACAGAGCCCAACTGGCCGTGCACACCAAGCGTGTCGGAGTTTACTTAAGTTTTAAAGCCTGGACTGTGATTTTTATGGAGTGTGAATAGAATCAAAAACAGCATATGTCGCATAAAAAAGGTATTCTATTACTACTATAATGGAATGAGTCTCTCTCTATCCTTCAAGTTGCTTGACAACCATTCATATGATCATCTTTGAGGACCCAAGGAAGTCCAGTGTCCAGCATAAACTTGTTTTGTTGGCTAAGTAGTTGAAAAAGCCGCAAGTAGCAAATACCAGAGGCCAGGCAGTCGGCAGAACGGGCGCTGCATTAGTGGGTTTAATTGGACAGCTGTTGACATCTGATGGACAGCAGTTCACTGTGCTTTGAAAGCCAAGCATCATGATTATGCAAACTGTCGTGTGGACTAATTTATATATTCAGATATTTAGAGTACTTAGATAATGAGCAACAGTGAAAGTAACCCCTTGCCAAGAGAACAGGCAAGTCAGTCAAACCAAACAGAAGTGATTTAGCCTGGAATCGGATTCTTTTGATTGGATCGTAACTGCTAATTCCATGTCTTTGCTAAATAACTGCTTCATGATTTAGCATGCAACTAAATGGTTACCGACCGAAAACAAAAAAAGGAGCGGATTTGATGGCACCCTTAGATAACCCTCGGCAGATTACAAGTCATGTTTCATTTGCATGGAGAGGGCAATACCTCAGAGCGTTGAACACGCTGACATTAAGATACAAGATGAATATTGAAAGAGCCACCCTTTTCCACAGGACGAGGCTAAGCCAGTTGTTATTGGGATCAAATCAATCATGAAAGGCAAACAGTAGTCATGACGAACGCTGTAACTCCACTCTACCCAGTGGGCGCAGTCGTTGAGCTCATTACTTCTTAATCAACATGCGGAGAGGCAGCATTATGCAGATGACGCCCTTGTTTACTTTGAAATCTCCATCTCAGGTGACCCATCTGGCTCTTATTTCGACATTGTCGTGAGCGAACCAAGGATGCGTAATCGAGTGGAGGATCAAACTGATGAATATTATTTAGGCTACATGAATGACGAAAGACAATACCTCTGCCAAAGGCGGACATATTTATCTTGCTGTGTGAAATCTGATTCAGCCACAGGTCAGCTCCGTCTGAACCCACCCCAGCTGTGTATTTAATGATGAGTTAGCTTACGTTTTAGAAGCCCACCGCCTTGAGCGAATTGTACTGATCATATATCTCCCCAGATAAAACACAGCTATTTATACTCATCGTGACCTTTCCCGCCCTGCGCAGCTCACAGAACAGTGTGCGCAGACGATGCTGGGTTACTCCGACACCTAAAAATAGCGCTGACATCAATGTGTTAATAATAGTCGGTCAGATGGGACATGAATTCAGTTTTTTGATACCGTTGGATTCATAATAATGAGTCAGAGTGGCGGCACAGGGGGGGCTCAGCTGCTGCACGGAGCACAACAGACATATTGCACACGATGGTCTCTTGCCACAGGGGCGATGTGTTGTTAGGGGAAACTGATCATGATGCAATCCCTCAGGAGACTACAAAATCACGGAGCTTCTTGATAGACCGCAAAGTGGCTGCCAAGGATGACACTAATGCAGAATTATACCACTAATATTTGAGTATGGTTAAGCCAGGGAAGTTCAACAAAGAGGTAGTCGTCGAAAGGCCTCGGATGTTTCAAAATGCTATAAATAATAAAGTAGATTCTTGTTGCTATGAGTAGTGTATATAATGTATATTTTTGCCAAATCATTCAATGATCTATCATTTTCCCTTGGTTTCAGGAGCAAGAATGTACTTTTTATTAGACTTTTCTTTAAAGTTGAACTCTTGCAGACTTATTCTTGTTCCTCTGCAAAACAATAACAAAATAATGTGAAATAATAACATTTTGACATATAAACCGTGGTTTTTTTTTTTATTAAACAAAACCATTTCCCTGCCCTCTATCCTCATAGTAGTCAGGCATTTTGTATCACTGTAGTTATGCAAAAAAAAAAGAAGAATCGTCAGGATTTTCTCCAAGTTCTTCCGATTACTCAACACTTGTTACTCATTCCTTTCTCCTACCTCACCCTAAGAAGCCTGTACACATCAAGTCCATTCATAACAAAAGTAGCTACATCAGCACAATATTCAATCCTGACAGCATAAGAATGTATTTAGAAAATGTCCCCATGTAGTAGCTTGGAGTCTTCTTGTCCATGGTGTGTGTACATGTTTACATTCCTCCTTTACTACAGAAGCAGGATGATCCTGGTCACAAACTCGATGCTGTTTAGCCCAAGAATTTCGGTACGTTTACTCAAGTGTGAAACCTCCTTCGAAAGTTAGATGCAGTTCAGAAAGTTCCTCAACAAAAATAAAAAGCCAACCGTTGTAAGGTTGTAATTTGACCTCCGTGGTGTTAATGAATGCAAAACACCTAAGGTCTGCATCGGTATGAGCGTTGTTCTAAAATATACGTTTTGTGATTCTTTCAAAGCAGTTGTTTGAAAGTGCATTATCCATCAGCACTATCAAAGGATTGTCGTGCCAAAGCAGACATCACTCTTCTTCCCAAATGTCTAACTAACCAAGGCTCAGGAAGAAGTTTGAAACTGCCCTTAGATCAGCTCACATAAAAGCTACCAACCATGGAACTTGCTGCATATTCACGCTGAGTCACTTTTTGCAAGAACTTGTGTGCAAGAAGACAAGTTCAAAAACCCCAAGGTGCAACAGACGAAGTGTGCACGCATGTCTTTGTCATTGTGTCGGTGTGTTGCAAGCAAACAGGAAGTGAAAACAGAGCAATCACCCTGAACAAAAGCCAACACTCTTTAAGACAACCAAATCATTGACAAGAATGGCGTTTTTTTTCAAGCAGATAGGCAGTGGTTCAACTCAGCAGGGAAGAACAAATCAAACAGTCTGCAGAATGAAGCAGTGCTGCTCGACACAAAAGCAGCAGATGTTGATTCGGAACAGGAAGTGTGGCTTTTGTGCAAAGGAAGTATATGACATGTTTGACTGGCCGCTTTACTTTGGGTTTTTGATACTAGCACGCAAACAAACAAATAAATCACATAGTGCTCTTTTACACTTAAAAAGCTTTTAATTATGGACTTCACCCCTAACGTTGTAGCACAACATTCGCTCTGTAATGACACTGTGTTGCCTATGGTTCAAAGCAATGACAAAGACAAGTAGAAGAGAATGCTTGTTATGGATTGGATGGATTGACATGCAATTTTCACCCAATATAGAACTTGGCAGGGTGAACAAAAACATGTCTAACCTAACATCAACAATCCCCTGCCACTCCCAGACAATGCTATCACTGCTTTACACACATATCTGCTACTATGAGGCATCGTCTCATATGCCCAAGAGCCAAGAGGGTCTGATTTGTGTTGGGGGGTTTGCTAGATGAAGAGGTGTATTAGACCGAGGAGGGGCCAGACAGTAAGGTGTGAAGATACAGATGGACCATATGCTGGTGTGGGTTCACTGTGCGCTCCACTGGGCAGTGAATAAGAGGCCTGCTGCCTTCACGTCTGCCTTGTCTGCGTTTGAACTGAGTTTTCTACCTGCAGCAGAGGCAACTACGCAACCTGATCCAACAATAGCTTCAGCTCTCTCTCCGTCAGCGTCTTCACTTTGGTCGAGAACCCTTTTAATTGGCTTCTGTTCAGTGAGATGACACTATTAAGCAAGCTCAATAATGAGGGGATATTTTTGCTTTCAAGTGACAAATCTTAAGAAGGATTGTAGTTAAAGATGATCTTTGAAGCAATATTTTTCACTATAAAACATTAATCGATCGGCTTAAGAAAAATGCCAAAATGGTGAAACATTTCTTGTTTTGTCATCCCAAAAGCTAAAGATTTTCAGATTAATATAACACTGAGAAAAGCATTAAAACATTATATTAGAGTGGGTAAAACCGGCGTTTTTTTCTGCCATTTATCCGTGAAAACACTTTGATTTTAACAAAATTGCTGATTAATTTTCAAATAATCACATTTTAACTACTATTTAACTATAGCAGCTCTAATCTTAACCACTAAAAATACTGACTTAACATGAGAAACTCTACACAATCATAATTACAATAGGGAATGTACTGGAGAGAAGTAAGAAAAAAAAATCACAATTGTCTAATGAGGTCAAGTTGCCACATGGGAGCAAGTCATGCGAACAGTCAGGCGAATAGATTTGAACAGTTGGAGCTGCTGCCACACGGCTGGCAAGGGATGTTTCCTCAAGGGTCACTCAGTCAGGTGGGGAGCATCCTTTTAATTTGGGTGTTTACACACTGAAAAGGTTATCCATAATAAACAGGGATTAATGGGAAATATAATGTGAGAACATGACATTTTGGAAGCTGGGGTGGCGTGTGTGTACTGGATTGCGTTATACTGAGGACATTTTAATATTTGGACAGAAGATTCAAGGGAATTGCCAAAGAAATATGTTGCTTTGTTCCAGAATTACAAAACAGACTTAGGAAATAGTGAGGTTTTGGTAAAAAGAGTATTTTTCACATTTTAAATCAACAACCTAGTATATGAAAAAAAACTGAAATACTACTAGATTTAGAAACATTTGCTACTAGAAAAAAAGGTTCATATATTAATTTACATATTCATTCATATTAACCTCAATACGTAGTTTACGGTTAGTCAATAAGGTGCTATAATGGGAAGTGATTGTATGAGAAACTGATAATTCATTACATTTGTGGGTCAATCGGATTGTATCAAACTTGATCATCTTTTCCGGTAAAATTATTTATTTCTTGGCGTTAATGGCTGGGGACCAAACGGTGACATTTGTCCTGATTGCCCATGGCTACATCAGTATTCAACAACAATGCTGGGCCATCTCTCTCAATTCAGATAACTCACAAGAGACCCTGTATATCAAGCTCAAGCGCTAACACTTGTCAGGGTTTTTCCAGCAGACCCTGAGAGCCCCTTTTCAGTTAGCTGCGATTCCCACACCTACTGAAAAAACCCTTAAACAGAATCACAGATCCACATATTCAGGCCTTTCTGTGAGAGTTCTCAGGTCACCAGCCTCAAACTCTCTGCTGCTCGTTATCCAAGAGAAAATAACAACAAGCTAAAAACAATGCCTCCATTAAGAGTCTCTCTTTCTTGGGGAGAGGATTGGTGTGACCAGCCACAAAGGGGGACAGGGCAGGTTTGAAGAGGCAATGGGGGCCATTTTGGGGTCGACATGGCATGAAATTGAATAAATAAATGAAGAAATCCCCTCTTTGTGTCCTGGGTGCAGCAGAGCCAGAGAATGGCCTGTGGCGTCGCCACAATAAGAGACCCCAGCACATCTTAGCAGACTACTTTCTCACTGGAGCCGTAATTCACATCTCGCCCCAACTCTCCAAAACTCCCTCAGCTTGCCTTCAAGCACCAACCAGTCCTTCACTGTCTTCCAAGAGAAACCCTTTTTGGCAGAGCCAATCACCAAAACACAAAGTCTTCTTTGAGTCATGTCCAGTTTTTTTTCTCCCACTCTCACTCACTTCCACTTTGAAGGTCTTTAAACTTCAGTGCTCTATGAGTTGGGCGGAAACTAAACGCTACAGGGGGAAGAGAGGCAGTCTGGACCACAGAAAACAAATGGTCAGCACTGGACCAGAGACTTCCTGTTTAAGACTGCCTACTCATCAGCTCTGTTGCATTAATGAATGCATTATGTGACACTTTCAATGACACTTGCAGTGATAAATCTTTCAGCCTTCTTCTGGCCTTCTTCTGGCTCAGCGAGCCTTTAAAGATTCCGCTTAAAATGGTGTTACTGATGCAGACATTTAAAACTTCTGAGCATGACTTGTTGGTTGTATCAGACAAGTTGGCATGACGCATGTAACACTGAGGGGCAATTTCCGCCTCGTCATTTAGCTAGATTTTCCTACTTTTACAGTGACTGCCCAAAATGATGCGTTATACATTACATGTCATTTGTTAGACGCTTTTAAAGCGACTAACATACATTCAGTACTGTGGACAATCCCCACAGGAGCAATTTGGGGTGAAATGTCTTGCCCAGGGACACAACGACATGCTGACTGCAGTGGGACTCGAACTTGCTATCCCGTGATTCAAAGTCCATCACAATATCCACTGAGCCACAGCCTCAAAGCCACAAAGTTATAAATGTCCTTTATGGTAGCTACACTTTTTTAGGTTCAAAGGCATCTTGTCACTTCATCATAGACCCTAGCCACACGGAGACTGTAACGAAAACGAACCAAATTCGATATCAAAAAAGTCTTCTGTCCACACGCAATCGGCACCAGAAATGTGTGCGTCCACCCGAGACCGCTCGACCCGCTGGAGACGCTGTAGTACATATGCCGGGCCTGTAAGTGGCGCTGTACTTCCGCCACAAAATAGACCAAAAGCAGCGAAGAAGACTTCACGAGCATGCATGGTTGCCCTTCTGTTTATTCTCTGCAGTGGATTTAGCAGCAGAGGTGGGGAGAGGCAGGGGCCAGGGCTCTGGCTCTTTTTCTCCCTCCCCGAGCCAAGCGTTTGCTCCTGCTGTAATTCTCTCCGGTAGTCCACCAGCAGATGAAACACACCCACCTCTCCGCCTCTTCCAAGTGACGAGGGGACCGTGCGGCAGAGTTTTCCGCCAGTCAACATGTCCGTTAAAGTTGAAATCTTCCGGACAAAATGATAAAAGTGCCGGTCAAAGGACTTCTTTGTTATTTGTTGAGCTTTAAAACAAATGAATAACGACTATATAATAATATAAGAATAATACACGGAGTCTCTCTTTTCCTCCCCCTCTCCCGACAGCCTGTCAGTATTTTCGTTATCAGGAAATGATCGTATAGGGCGTGATCACGGAGCCGTTTGGCGCCCCAGAGCGTTGCGTCCGCAGATCTACCCACCTTGGGACCAGTTAACGTTTCTGCGTTTCCCTGTCGGCCTCGTTCTATCACGATGATGATAGAGAACTGTAGCAGATACGACCCGTATCGTCTCTGTGTGGCTAGGGCATAGACTCCCTCTCAATACTGACATCAAGAACTAAAGACAGAAGCACACAACATTTGTTCTCACATAATCCCCTTGTGATAATGGGTATGTAAATAGATTGAGTGTTGGAAGACATGTCTAAATATGTGTTACCCCATTTGTACATTGAACGTTAACTGCCAGCTGTAAATGCTAACCTAATTTATTCTCTACTAGTGCTTGTCAGGTTTGTCTATAGCTTCTCTTTCTAAGTGGCTGTTCTGTTGAGGGTTGACATGTGGCGATCAGGAGATAACATCATGGACCAGATTGCAGAAACCATCTGGACGCTTGGACGCAGGTTGTTTTTGGTGCAGACAGACGTAGGGAATCACAGACTGCATCAGAGTGTGGAGAGCATGGTGTTGTTGAGTGAGCTGTCGGGGACATGTGGAGCTTCAGACAAACCAAGAGCGGCTACTGAACAAGATGCAGTGCAGCTGATCATTTAAGCTAAAATGCATTTTCCTAAATGTTTCAAACTGTACACGTGTGATTTAGAAAGGGAAGCATGTGTTTACTTAAAGATATGTGACAGGGTTAGTGTTAGGACGTTCAGCTGGGCAGACATAAACAGTCTCGTGAAAATAGTGGTAATGTATAAGTGTCCCAAACCACGTAATAATAGTAATTTAGTATGTAATGGACACACAGACAGTAGCTAGTTAAAGCCATCACTTTAATAAGTTGTATTCTAGCTTTACGGATACAACTGACCTACATTGTAGTCCAACTTCTCATTTTGGCAGCCACCAAGCATGTGTGTTAGTTTCCTCTTCTGAAAGCTTTTAGGATCATTTGATTCTCTGTATTTCATCTGAGGACAAACAAAAGTACAGCAGAGAGACAACAGAGTGTGGAATTTAATTGTGAAACTGAATCACATCATATGATGAAAAGAGACTACAATCCTGGTTTTAAAAAAGTCCCCATTATAATCCTCTTCACTCACATGTTGTCTTTGTTTCTGTCACGTAAAGGTTAATGTAAATTTGCATCTGGAGGGTAAAAAAAACAACAACAAAAAAAACTGGATGTGGTAATAATTCAACATGTCAAAACCGAGTACTGTTTCCTAAAAGGTTTCCCGTCAGCAAGTTAGCAACCAAATTATCCCGATAACAGCTCAAGCATGTATGACTCAAGCCTTTAATCATGCCATGTTAGTCGGCAAAAATGTCATCACGTTTGAACAAAGGCCAAAATAAAAGCCCTTCAGCAACCAAGACCAGGAATTTGTCAGCAGCTGTCGTGAAGAGTTATAACAACATAGCCTACAGAGTCTTTAACTCGCCGGGTTAAATAACATAAATAGCTGAAGATCTCCGCTAATTTGTAAAGTGAAATTGTTTATGCTAGCGCTAATGTTTAACAAAAGTGACAATGAAGACAAGAAATGTACAGCAAAGAACTTCCCTGTTTTCAAATGTGTAAATATTTTCTGTTCCGTATTTTTTAGCAATAAGATAGAAAATTCAGCATGCAACGTTCCACCACTCACTCAGGCTGCCACACGCTCTATTGATTCGTACGCTGAACGAGGCATCATTAGACACGCTTCTCATTCAGTTTTGTCACAACATGTACACCAACAGTCTGTCAGGGGAAGTGGAAATGCTAAGTCAAGACTAACCATAGCTAGCAGAAGTGATATAAGCCAAGAGAAGCTCGATTCATAGCAAAACCTCCCACCCCTGCACATAATGACATAATGACATAATGACATAAGTGAGATTCTCAGGACTTAAACTTGCTCCATTCTGGAAAACTGGACGCCAATTTGAAGTGGTGGAAAACATTTCAATGAGATTGTTCGGATCAGTCCACATTAGGCATGGGACAATGGACATTTTATTTCACGATTGCTCTAGCCAAAAAAATTGCGATTCTCAAAATGATCCCAATAATCATTCCAATAGCACTAGACGTACTGGAATTACTTGACCTTACATTTTGTAAAGCAAATAATGATTTTTTTTAGAGCCGGGACTCGATTAAAAAAATTAATCTAATTAATTAGAGGCTTTGTAATTAATTAATCGAAATTAATCGCATTTTTAATCAAATATACATATTTGACCTGAGAACAGTGAGAAGCAATTTTCACATGGATTTTACTCCAAGTGGAGGGAGGGAGCCAGGGAGTTGGTTATTTTCTCAGACGTGGACTTACTTATCCTGGCCCTGAAACCAGTCATCTGGTTGAGTGTGGGTTGGGTCAGGGTGTGGTTCCTTGCACTCGGAGTCGGGCTAACGTCCACGCTAGCTGCTACATGCTTTGCATTTAGGTGATACTTTAGGCTTGATGTGCTGCGGTGATATGAAAATTCTTTTTTGCATAATTTGCACACAACCGTGCTCTTGTCGACGCTTCCATCCGTCCGTTTTTTAAAACAAAATTTCCCATCCACGGGGCTGACCAAAGAGGTCTCATCAGCTTGTTCGTTCATGTTTGACTATTGTTCACCGTGGTTTGTTGTTGTTTGAAGTCCCATGCTGAAGTCATGAACGTTAGTTGGTGCTCCAGTATAATCGGTACGCCTGAAACTCATCCAGTGAGAAACGTTCCGCTGTGCGATTAAAATGCGTTAATTTTTTTAACGCGTTAATTTTTGTGTAATTAATTAATCTTAATTAACGCGTTAAAGTCCCGGCCCTAATTTGTTTGCATCACAGTTAGGATATTTTTCAACAAATGTTAAATAAGTTACATAGCTTGAATAAAGGCTTGAATTCTGTTTGTAAATGGACTGTACTTATATAGCGTCATAATGAGGTTTATCCAGATAATGGACATTCACTATCACTTTGATATATATTATGCAAACTTTCTGATGATCAGTTACTTAGTTTAGGTCATTTATTAAGAGAGATAAAGTCAAAAACTCAGATTCCAGCTTCGTATGTGTGATTCTTTTTTTGTGTTGTACTACTTTATGTCAGCAAACTGAATATATGTGTGGACCAAAGAAGACATTTAAGACATTATCTTGGGCTTTGGAACACACCGATTGAATTTCTTTAAAATGTTTTGACATTTTTAAGGAACTCAAGAACGTATTGATTTATTACTAATCAAGTCCATCTAGGTATTGTATTACTTTTATTATTTGTGTGCGTGCGTGCGTGCGTGCGTCTCCTTCTTTGTCCCATTGTGTCGTGTGAGCAGCTTCCTGGCTGGACAGCAAAAAGACATTTCACTCTGACCCGCCCCCACCAGTCCTGTGATCTAACCCAGGCTTTATCAAACATCTCTGCCATATTCTCTGCATTTAAGAGGATTTGTGTTAAGTTGTTCTCCGGTCGTTTTCCTAGGAGGCAAATGACCCGTGACCCTGAAAGAAGCCACACATCTGGTTGCGTTTGAGAAAGCAAACAAACATTGTAAGCCTGCTGCCACAGTTCATAAACCATACAGGGGGGTGTCTGTGTGTGTAGAGGAAAGTCTGTGGAGAGTCATTCTGTAAGTATCCATCCAATTCATTCACACCTTCTGAAAAATATACGACATGTTACTACACCGCGTATCCACCCAGAGAAAGTACATGTGCGACATGGGAGATCTTGAGTTGCCGCGCATTCACAATTCAGGCCAGGCCACCCTCTGTATCGTATAACAGCATGTTGACAAGCACTTCGCAGAGCTTTTCACATGCACAGTGGTAGTGTCTGTTATGCGGTGTTTGCACCAGTCATAAAAAGAAATCCATGTTAATGAAGTTGTTTGTGAGCCTGAAAAGTATCCCTGCTCTGCATTCCTGGCATGCGACATTTGACACAGTTAAACCAGTAACCTGATAGAACACTGATGACTTCAGGTTCTTGACTCTCTGAGCCCCACAGCAATATAATCACTTCTTTAACGGCATAAAAGAGAACTACTTCAAACACTCAAAAAGGTGTGACATCCTTCCACTCGGATCATGTGAGTTCTCTTTTCTCATATGCAAATTTCCATCTGTAAGAATATTGAAACATCCCTCATGGAAGGAAGAAGGGAGGGCTTTTTGTACATCATGCCTCTGGGTGTTACAGTGGTTTCGACTTGTTAACTTGAATTCTTAAAATTCCTGCCGCAGTCTTATGCCTCAAAGAAATGGCTTATTAACACACATGACTACAACGAGCACCGAGATTAAGTTGGAAACTGGCGTTTACCCCTCTTGTATGCAACATTGTGAGTCTGGCACTGTGACTGCACTGCAAGGTACCAATTACCGAGTGAGATGGAAGGTAGCACCATGGCAAGTTAAAGCAGTGATTGATGTAATGACCTCTAGCGTGATTAATAAAATGAGAGGGCACAACATCCACGTGTCTGTCAATGTAGTATTTGAAGGGTAGTTTAACCTGGGAGTTGCGTCCCATCCCTCAAGGCCTATTAAAAAGCCCAGTAATAATAAAAAACCCTCACAAAACAGGACAGTAACTCTTCTACCTGCTGTTCGGTCGGTGTGTTCCCTTCTCTCTTGCTATGGAAGATGATGTACAGTGTTTGTATGACTTCAGAGGTGCTGAGGTTGCAGTGAACTCAAAATACTGGCGTTGTGGATAAGATGAGTTCGAAATCGGCAGCTATTTATACACGCCCAAGCCCAGAGAAACTTCATGCGGGTCTTTCCCACCAAGGGGGAGGGCTGGAGAGATGGAGTGGAAGAAAAAAAAAGAAACAAGAAAGGAAAGAGGTAGCAAAAAGAGGAAGCTCGAGGCTGGCTTCCTGCACGTCGGTCTTCCTGGGCACTACTCAGTCAGTGAGATTGTATGCATGTTCACGTGTCTTCCTGTTTGCTTTGTCAACAGTAACCACAGGTGCTTTGGAAGAGTCACAACAGCAAAGGAGAGAAAGAAGTGTGGAAAAACATGCAACTATGAAGTGTACGTGCATCACACACCAAAACACAATATCATTTACCCACACGTCGGTGTTGGACATGTTATATCGCTTGTGTGTGGCCCAACGCAAGGGTCACAGGGGGCAGGACTTCCAGATGTTTCCTATTATCCCACAGCACTGACGAGAGCTTCCTGGTCACCCTAACTCTGGGTCTCACACTTCTCAGAATCAAGAAGGAAGGCCAGACGATTTGATTGGCCATGTGATTCCACTGTTGTTTTAACCAAGGCATTGGTCAATGTGGTCAATCAACAAAAAGGACAGCGTCTTTCAAAATGGCAATCCCCGTCCGCATGGTTTTGAAGGAAAATGCCTCGGTTATGACGCCACTATCCTGGCATGAATAGGCGAAACTTTGGTGGATCATGACCCGGGGAAATCCAGTTGCGCGGATTAAATCAATAAAGTGCTACCCTGAAGAAAATCCCCCCTAATCTATGGCGCTGAGAGACGATCAATTTTAGACACAAACAAGGGAATTAGCTGCAACAAAAACTGGGCACTTATCACCGTAAACCTGGAATAGAAAAGGAATCATCTTGTTTGAATTGGACTGCTTCCTCTTTACCTCAAATAGGCAATAGATCCACAATGATACTATAGAGCCAAATGAATCCCTCTAATCCCTCCTTTCACACCCCCAACCCCCTTCTCACCTCTCCTCCTCCCAACATGCTTCCCTGCAGCACGTTGGATAGGCTTGCTGTTAATCGCCATGGGATGAGTGACATGCAGAATGGCTGAGATTCCAAAACCGGATAACCATGTCTTTCGCGTGTCATTTGCAATCATTGCGATTGAGAAGTGATTCTGCACGGGGGGCTAAAGAGCCAGGAGGTTGTGGAAGAGCACAAAGGGAAGTGGACAAGATATCAGTGATAAGGCAAACAGAGAGTGATGTGGGTGGTAAAAGAGCGAGCTGCCACTCTATCTGCCACTGTTCAATTTCTATTCTGGACGTTGGGGGAGCAAACCCTGTAAAGATGAGGACTGTCAGGTGGCTGCAGATAAGAAAGACAATGATGAGTCTATCAAAATAATGTATTTCTACTTTTATATATAGAGAAGTCCGGTGTGAAGGCAGAAATGTGTCAGTGGTGTAAACCGCAGTATGTCATGTTGTGGTGTGTTCCACAGAAATGTAACTTTACTGGACTGAAGTTCACTTCTCTTGAATGGGTAAACCCCCTCCCACGGTTTGGCTTCCTATGGTATCCCACAGAAATCAGAACATTCTCTGTGTGCTGTTGTTAAGTGTTCTGGGATATAGGAGATACATACACTAAGCAAGGCAGGTTTCGAAAAAAGCAGACACTCAAATATAAACAAAAAAACTAGGGAAGCAATAAGGTTGGTTTTCTTTATCGAGTCAACTGACGATTATTTTATAGGTTAATCAGTTATTGGTTTTGTACAAATTGTCAGAAAATAGTTAAAACTCCCAGTTTCAAAGTCCAACGTGATGTCTTTAAATGTCTTGTTTGGTCAATCCAAAACCAAAAATGATTACTTTCAATATGATACCAAACAGATTGGAGTCCTCCATGCTTCGGACCTTTAAAACAACATGTTCTCCCAATCTCCCATAAGAATACTGCAGTAAGTAATTACCGATTCCCTTTGTTCTATTAAGGAACATATTGCTGCATTTCTGTTTGAAACACAAATGACCCCTTAATGAACAATCTGATTCTTCTCTATAACGACTCTCACTTTTCATTCCCCATCACAGCCTGAGGCAACACACCCCTTACCCACCTACCCCCGCCCCGAACCACCATATATCTTCATTGCAACCATATGCTGTGAGCTCCCACAGCCAGACTCCCCTTATCAACACCAGTGAGCTGCATGGTGACAAAGCCTCGGCTCCCACTGTGGGACGGGGAGCAGGCTCAGCTGGACCCTAGACATGGAGCATGGGGGGGGGGGGGGATTAGCAGAGGATTGGGGTCTGTGGAGAGAACTGATGTTTCTGTTCTCTGCATGTGCTCTTTTAGAAATCCACGCCGTGAGCCCTTAATGCCACAATGTATGATTATCAGTGGGTTTTGGAATGATGTCATTGGAAGTCTTCTCGTATAGGGTACATGAATACAGGGCAGCAGGCTTTGGCATCAACACTTATTCACACAGTATGCGCCCATACGGGAACATGGGTAGTAATGAGGGCAATCTCATGTCTGCAAAAACACTTGTTAACAAGATGATACATCAACAACGTCAATCCACTCATTTAAACACCACAGAGCAAAAGCACTTAAGAGGATATTCGTTTCGTTTTTCACCAAATAGGATTTGTACGGAGTGCCGGAGAGAAGCCTCTCATCAAACTGTGAATGCGCAACATTTGAAATCATCAGTGTACCACTTAGGCTTCATCATAACAAGAGAATCTAGAAGGGGAAGAGAGCAGACCTCGATGACGATGTGAAAAATAATGCTTGCATCCGCGTTATGTATCTGATCGGCTCCAACGTTTGACTGATTGTTCATTTCCCATGGTTTCATTTTTCCAGAATCCAGCTGACTAACTAACAAACTAAACCAAAGACCTCCTTGATGAATACAAAGACTCCTCTTGCCCCTCCATGTAAATGCAGCATTGTGTGTATAAAAGGCCATTCTATGCAAAGACCCCGGTGATAACAGAGGTTCTCTCAAGCCTGACTCCCCTGGGGCCACACACCGTATGGCTTGAATCAAGACATGCCAATTGATGTGATGATGGGGGGGGGGCACGGTGGAAGGGATTGGCAGCTTTCAGATGTTCACAAGAAAAAGCTCTCAGACCCCTCCGATAAAGCATTGGGGGGCTTTGTCTTTATCATCAGGAACTGAGTTTGGGGGGAGAGGAGGTCAAAGCGTGTTCCTCTGCTGCCTGGTCTGTCTTGTAACAGAAGATAAGCCTCGTCTGCTTCTTGTGTATCCGAGAAACGAAGCAGTGCCACAGTTTGGCCCCCCATGTTTTGTAGAACTCAAATCAGTAAACGAGTTTAGGCTGCAGTTGCATGAATCATCTGCGTTAAGTGGGTATAATCTGGCAAAACGAAAGTAGTGCTTTCGTCTCTGACTTGAAGTGATTATTTAGTATCTTTTTGACACAAGGCTACTGTTTGCAGAAATGTACGGACTTATTTCAAGAACTTTGAGGAAGTTCCTTAACGCGTGACAGCACGAGAGAAAGAGGGAACAAGCAGTTGCAAGATGTTGAAATCGGAAAATGTATAGAATGATTTGCATAACCTCAAGAAATAGCATGTAAACATTATCTCAATCCACACCAACCTTTTAAGCAGGGTGTCAAAGCGGGTAAAAAGAGCTTTGAATCCTTAAGTGTTAAGAAGCTGACCCTGACTTTTGACCTTGTTACAAAGGGGGCAACAAAAGAAGAGAATGTTCCTACAGCAGCCTCAGCAGGCAATAAAGAATCATCATAAAGTCCCTATATTGCTGTCACATTAAATACGGCCAATTTGGAGTTCATCTCAAGCTAACTTAGTCTCAGCGGAAAGCAGCAGCCACCTGCATACAAACATGACAAGGCAAGGATGAGGAAGACAAACGAAAAATGACACGGTGACGAGTGGTGAATAGTTTCCTGCAGGTGGGAGCCATCTGCAGTGTGTTGGTGTCTGAATTGGAGTGTGTAATGTTACCAGGATGTTCATTCATAAAGCAGCTGATATAGCCTACAATGAGTGATTAGGTAGCAGTGCTGAAATGGTTCCTTATCTCTGTATGGGGAAAAAGGAGGTGTGGCAGTGTTGAATGCTCATGAATATCGATGTATTTGGATTGAGCTCTCCTTTAATCGTTTTGAACGTGTGCTTTAACACACAGTGGAGAGGTGTGAATGATGCCCTCCAGCAGTCATGCCCATGTTGAAAAGCTTAAAGTAATGTCAGAAACAAATTCATTGGAAGATTGGCTACACAATCTTCCAATGAATTTGTTTCTGACATTACTACACATTTGTTTAGAAACATGCAGCATATCCAGCAGGCTGCCCAGTTAGAATACAGCTGTCAATACAAGTCTGAGTGAATAACAAAAAGTGCCGCAAAACAACCTATAAACCACAGCTTTGCCTGTTTTTATAAAACAATAACAAGAGTTAACATATCCAGCAAAAACTCGTATGTGTATAGAACGTATCGCCAAACCCCAATACGAATTTCTGTTAATTTAGTGTCATGCCCAGCCTGTAAACTACAGCAGGGGGTAATATAAAAGTAGATTTTATTCTGCAAAGCGTGCCAATTAATGTTCTGTACATACGCCGAATTAAAGTGTAAAGTCTGTCATGTTATAAAATGTCACCAATGTTCTAATGCAACGTGTATTTGTGTTCAATGAGACAGTAAACTTGAATTGAAAGATTTACGAATCGGGTTTGGCGTAATGTTTTACCCGTGTAGGTGAAAGCGGAACGTGACCCAAAGCAGCGTGAAAGGTAATGTCAAACTTACCGACTGAAGGAAAAGCAATATCCGAACATAATCCCTCTCGGTGTTGAGCATTTCATTTAAAACACAAAGCCGGAGCCGCTGCTGTCGGTCCGAGTCCTTGGTGGCGTGGATACCGTTCTCGTGATGCCCGTCGTCCTCTTCCATGATGGTAAGAAAGGTCGCTCTCTACAGAAATGCTCTTATTTCACTAAGTATCCACACTTTGTCGAGTTGTTGCTTCAGTCCATCGTTCAAGGGCACGTTTTCCAAAGCCCCTCACAAGTAGTGATGAGGATTGCACCGGTCACACAGGAGATAAAGTTCACTAAAAGTGCCAAACAACAAGCGGAGAGACTGGCTGTGTGAGCAGCTGAGAGCTGCGGAGCGATCAGACTGCAGAGAGGCTGGAGGGGAGGAGGAGGGACCCGGAGCAGAGACACATGGGCCACAGCTCACTTCTGTGAGTGCTGTGAAGGAGCACACAAACAAACAGAACTTTCAACAACAGTTACTGAACTGCATGAACAATCATATGTCAAAAGTAAACAGGCGTGTTAAATAAATGGACTGTAGTAAAAGGTACAATATTTGCCTCCAAAATGTAGTGGACTAGAAGTAGCATTTGGAAATACTCAAGTGAAGTCCTACTAGTATGTCAAAAATAGTACTTATGCAAAACTTGAGTGAATGTATTTCCACCACTGATGACAACTAAACTCAACTTCTTCTTCATGCTTAGCCTACTAGGGAAATGCCTTAAACAAACTATACGTTCATATAAATATAATAAAACATGAAATAAAAGATTCAAATAAATTACCTATTGCAGTAAACAAAGTAACTTAGGCTACCTTTAATCTTTTATATATAATGTTAAATGAACATAGCCTACTGTTATAAGTAAAGACACCTCTGAAATACTTGTCACAGTGTGAAAAAGGCATTGGAAAGTCTCAAATGTTAACATCCCCCCTTATTGGTGAAATACAATACAATACATGCTAGCAACTACACATAAATACATATCAGAAAGTCTGAAAAACGTACCAAAACTTTTTAAAAGTACGTATTTGAATTAAGTGTCACGCATATTTATGATAGAGTTGTGTTAATTGAGTAATTTAGCTAAATATGTTGCCCCCTACCTGTCACAATAGCAGCCTCACCTGTAGCGAGCACGGGCTGGTACATTTAAGAGGAAGGCGCCCTCTGGTGGATAAAGCCAGAAGTGCGACTTAAGGTGGTAGAATGAGCACAGGTAGTAATGTGATCAAAACTAACTTTTAGAAACGATTCGGTCTATAATCCACTTTCATTTATTATTAGATATAGCACTGACATGTGTAGTCTGTATTTTTGTTGTTGTTGAATTAAGATTTCCCATGGTATTTTTTCAATTTAAACTAAATATATGCCATATGTTCTTGGTGTAGCCGAAAGGGATGCATAAAGGCTGCAACAATGTCAGTTAAGATTTAATAAGCTTGAGGGCATGATGGCAAGTGTTGGCAACACCTACTGGCACAGGTCTCGACCAAGAGTAGTTGGTTGTTTTTATAAAGGGAACATCCTGCTCATTTCACTGCACTCACAGACAAGCGTTAATGCCTTGCGCCACATTCACTTTAATTGTGCTGCGAATATTCATAATAGAGCAACTGAAATATCTGCCTTGTAATCTTTTGAATTTTTAAATAGAGCACAAGTTGCCTCTGGAGGGGAAAAGATTATCAATAAAAACAATTCAAAGCAATCCTGTGAACAAAAAGTGAAATATTAGGAATGGCAGAAATTAAAATGTCAATAATAGTTTTAATCGATGCATGTTACATTCAATACCCATTGTGATGCTCCCACACATAATTGCATACATACATAATTTCTCGCAATCTCAGATGAGGAATGCAACAGACAACTTTTAAATGCCTTACACTATCATATATTTACATATTTATCCTCCGCTTCTGTACATGGCAAATCTTTAAATATGGAGGAGTAACTAGCATGTATGACTGATTGTATGTGGTTTCTTCGAAGCAATGTTACTTTTTCCTTCCAAAAAAAGGCATGTGCGCAAAGCACCGTCATAGAAAGTGAGTCACACAGTTAGACATGACAGGTTAAAAACTCCACGACGCCTCGTCTTCATTCGTATTTCACAAGATAAAACTCTTCCTTCAGCAGGGGTTTCTTTCAAACTGCACAAAAGTACAAAAAGGACATGAAAGGTGACTAATGGGAATAGAAAGAATCAACATAAAATGTGCTCAGTGCATTAAGACTTTCCCATATAACAAAGAGGAGTTTGCCCTGTTCCATCGCTGTGATAAATAAATTCACATTGTTACAGGCAGACAGTGAAGAGGGCTTGAATCAAAAGTACAGTGAGTCAACGGAGAAAACGTGAAGCAAACAAAGAAGAAAACGTGTGAAGGCTAAACTGCACATTTCTGTTGCCAAAACATTTAAATATTGGGTTTGAGTGAAAAAAATGGCTTTAATTACATAATAAGCCAAAATGCAAGCTATGTATAACACAAACAGCTGCAGTGAGTAAGTTGGCCTCTGAAGAGATCACTATAGATTTGTTTGGAGGAGCAGGACAGTTTAACTGTGATAACATATCTGTGTGGTCATTTTGAATTAGCCCTGCAAACACTATGTGCAAAATGAAGGAGTTTCTGTAACTAAATTCATTATAATTAGAAGAAGAGTAAAGCAGTTCTAGGGTTATGTCTAGCCCAAATGGAGTTGTTATGGGTGTCACTATGACTCCTTGTCGTGTGTATGAATCGACTGGCTGAACAAGCACACATGTGACCACACACACACACAATGCAGTAGGTTGTGAGATGGGAGGAATGAGACGGCGTAGTTGTCAAATGGCAACGTAAGAGTCCTAGAAACCAAATGCAAATATATAAAGAAAAAAAACTCTTGTGTGCTTGGCCCGATGTGTGAGGAAGACTTCAGCAGGTGTCTGCATGTTAAATGACAATGTGTTGTAACATTAGACGAAGGGTTAATGCTTTCAATCCCTTCGTCAAGCCACTTGCCTTAAAGCAGCAGGAGATGATTATTACAGAAAATGTTTTAGAACGTTTGCATCTCCTTGGAGAGAAATCCAGCTGTGGATCCGTTTGATTAAAACAAAACCAGATATGCAGATTTTGGGACACAACTCTGTATTACCAAAGCATCTTGAAAATCAATTTCATCACAAGGTTGAGAGGACAAACTTTTTTACAATTTCAGAAAGGCCGACAGTGTAACTATTGCAGTTAAAGACGAGCAGGGACTCTTTTTTGCCACGAAGCATGATTCTAAATGGTGGTGAAGAAAGTCACTGTTGAGCTTCATCTCCAATGAGAGGCTGCGACAGAGTAATGCAGCTTTTCCCGACGCGGCTTGGGTTTTTGACACTTTGCTCTCGGAGTCAAAGGCAGACAGTGTTGATATATGTAGTCATATAAATAACAAACAGTACAGTATAAATATAAAGATCTGCGTGTGGTGTGTGTGAGTGTATGCACGCACAGTAAATGGTGTATGAGTATAGGATGAGAGAGTGTATGTGTGTATGTGTGTGTATGCTGTAATGTGCGCTTGTGAGCCAGTGTTAGGACAGGGCTGGGGGGAGGTTAGAGGTGAGGCTTTTCCTCCCCCACCTCGTGGAAGAGCGAGGTGTAAAACTCCGGCTCCAGCTGCTTGTTGCGGTAACGCTGGACTATCTCAGTTATTTTCTGCTTCCGCCGCACGTGAGGCGGGTTGTACAAGTCACTTTCCAGACGCTTCCGTCGGCACACGTTGATGACCGTTTGCCGCACGAGGAACCCTGAGAGGAGGAAGAGGAGGAAACGGGAGCTCATCAGCACAAGGTAGTCAAACATTTTTGAAACAGTGTACAACAGCAATTTCAGGAAATAGATGAATCCTATGACGACCGTGAACATTTACAGCCACGTAAGATAAAAGGAGTCAAGCATAACATTTAAACACTTTTGTAACTGCTTTAACTGAAGGACAAGGTTCATATGTATATAGACATATTTGTATTTGTGTATATTAGTGCAGGGCATATGCAGGAATCCTGAAGTCAAATGTAATACCTTTTAAGACCATTCCCATACATTTTAAGACCTCATCGCCACTTGGAGTTTTAACCGGTTACCTTGGCGACACACTTTACCTCACATTGACTATATTCAGTATTGATTGTCCTTCCTCCTTATCTTCCAACCATTTGGACGCAGACTTGCATTTCGCCATAACGATGTTGTTTAACAACCGGCGTTAACGGGCCTTCGCCCTATCAAGCAGTGAGCGCGCGAGGTCCTGTTCAGATGACGTCAAACCCAACGGGATGCCATCAATAAACTCCACAGAATCACACGACACACCTACGCCATGACTACATTCAGGCAGACTGTAGAACACAACCTCTTTGGACAATGGATATACTTATTGAAAACAAGCTACAAAATGTAATACCTTGGAAAATGCCGTTTAATACTTTTCATTAGCCTTCATTTTCGCTAAATTAATTGATCAACTTGTAATACTTTTTAAGACCCCCCGGACCCCCTGTAGTGTTTTTAAAAGCAAGCAAAAACATTAAAAAGGACAAATGATGCTTATTTCTGGTTCATGTGTGTATTTTGTGCCTCAACTGACATTTTAACATGCTTTAATGTTCAAAAAGTGCTTCTCTGTTGTGATTGCTATACAACACTCGCACAGCAGTTGACCAATGTCATTAAGTGACGGAGACAAAGGCTTCCAATGGAGCTGTTTCAGGCAGGGGTGGAGTGTGTGGGAGAGAGACTCTCTCTGAGAGAACACGCTGCTATAGGAAAGGGAAAACGCAATAGGGCTTCTTTAAAAAAGCGTCCAACTTTGCCATCTGCTGGCAACAAATTAAATGACATGCATGGAATGGCTTTTTCATGGTAAATGTTTGTTCCAGCATAGGGGATATGAATGCTGTAACATTTTTAACTTATTATTAACCAACTATTGCCGGCCAATAACATTTCCAAAGGCTTTTTCAGTTGAATTTACCGACAGAAGCTCGTATATGCTGGCTCAAGTTAATGTTGGGATTAAAAAGAACACGTTAGAGATAGATAAAGAGAATGGTTACCTAGTGCTCTGCGGCTGACCACCATGCCGTCCACCAGGGGAATCACCATGCCGAATTTACCCACAGCTCCATGCAGCCGCATCCTGAAGAGTCCCGTCTTCAGAGGTTGGATGAAGATCAGAGGAACGTCCTTTTCCAGTAACCCTGACCTGCAGCAGGGGAAATTACAGGGCGATGATGGACGATAACTTCATGAAGAATAACGTTTGAGACGATACAAAACCCAATGCCAATACTATTTATACTTGCAAGGAACATGTTTCTTGACTAAGGTGCTAATATATTAACACTCCACATTCAAAAAACAATAGAGTGGTGCAGGAATAAGTCTTAAACCCCGGATATAAGTTAGCATTCCTCCACTTCAGTCAATGTTTTTTTGAAAATGTTTTTAGTTAGATGCCTGAAACAAGGTCTGGTGACACAAGCTCAAGAGATTTTCAAGTTTTGTTTTACCACATAAAATATGTCAGTGAATACCCCATTGTTGAATATCTGACAACAAGTGGCTAAATGAGACCAAACGTAACGTGCGTTTAGCCGCTTGGTGCGGTTCATTTGGGTCGGTGTGAACGCAGTCCGAGACCTCTGAAGTGAACTAAGCAGTCCGCACCAAAACATAGGAAGCGCAGTATTCACGTGTCACAAGAACGCGGATATCTTCAAAAATCTTTAGCGAAAGAGTCTTTCAAGACATCTGCGGTTGTTTAGTTAAAAAGTGAAGCAGAATTAAGTGTTGAACAGTGTCGTGTAAAGTAAAAATGCTCCGTCTGCTACATAAAAGTAAGAACACCTGTCGTCGGTGAAACGCCCCTCCTTACTGCAGAACGTCTCTCATTATGTGTTATAATGTTTTTTAACGGACGTTGTCTGATAATCATATGCGCGGGCCGCTAGTGTCTGTTGATCTCCAGATTAACAGCAGCATGAGAATAACCTGCCGAAAGTGCCGATGCTCCATGGCGGAGGCTCCGGTAGAAATTGCCGGGATTTGCGTTTTTACCCCCTTAATGTCTGACCAATGGTTGAACAGCATTTCCGTGCACATGACTTGTGTTTAAAGTTTATAGTCCGTTTGAGTTTTGCCCGTGTGAACCATGGATGTATAATAAGAAGGTGTGAACGCAAACCGAACCTTCTGAAAAATGAAACAATGTAACAAACTGTGGTCTGGTGCGCACCAGAAGCGGACTATTAGGTGTGAACGCACCCTAAACGTCTTTAAAGTTGCATTAGATCTCAACCTTAACTAAAACCTACATATTCATGTTTCACAAAAACTGAATCGTTTTCAAAGCTACTTCACACTTCCTTCTTCTGCACACACTGCATGTACTTCCTGTTCTGCACTCTTTGTTTCTTATCCTGCATGTACACAGTGTGTTTTTTTTTCCTTTACTTATTTTACACCTGGCAGAAACCAATTCAGAAACCATATGTTCTCCTTTCTGTCTGCAAAGTGTTGTGTTTGCGAGCGTCTGTATACCTGCAGGAAGTGCTGTTGCTCATGCTCCCCTCCAAGCCCGTGCTGGTTTCCGCCAAGAGGTCAGACAGAGGGAAGTTCTCTAAAAACACAAACACAATGACGTTCATGTCACTTGATCCATTAGCCATACACTTAAGACATGTGTTTTTATACAGGCACATTGTAAGGCTACAGAGCCTATTTGTTTTGCAATATGTTTGAGTTAATTCTTTTAAATTTAAAATAAATAAATTGCATTGCATAACAGTTGCTCCACTATAAAATAAAAATATAAATATTTGTATAAACAAAAGAAGTACAACTATCCACATTGTACTACAATGTATTACATGTATATAACAATAATGATCAAACAATATGAAAAATGTAGGAAGAAGAGTTTTTTCCTACCGATATCATCGAAGCGCTCCACCCAGACCACAAACACCTTGGTCTCGGGACCCAGCGGTGGGAAAGACTTTCCAGTGGACGACCTCTTCGACTTCACCAAAGGACTCAGCTGCAGAAATAGCACAACACACAGTGAATTTAAGCAACATAAAGCAACGAGACATTCTTATCAGTATATAGTTCAGATACACTAATACTACCTTTTTGGCAGACTCCAGGTTTTCTGAATGGTTGGGGAACAGCTCCAGTGTGAGATTGGGTTGTTTGAGTGACCCGGGCACGATGTCTGCGTTAGTGTCCGCCTCCACGGTGGAGTCGCTGTGCACCGACGACTCCTCTGGGGAACATCAAGGGAACAAACAGCAACTCTGTCAACTCTTGTTTATTTGATGTCCCACACGGTCCCATCTACCTATCCTAGTTAGGTAGGTGCATTTTGTTTTTTTATTGTGCAAAAGATTAAAAAAACGTTATCTAAGTGGCTGCCATTATATGATCTGTTTGAATAAATAAATGATAAGGAAAGAAGCTTCAATGCTTCCTATATAATCTCCTTTAGTATAGGATACACTGGACTGTCTTTACGAAAGGAAAGCAGATAATGCTGTCCCACAATTCCAAGCATCCCCAACGTTCGAAGTGACGAACCATTTGGCCGTTCCTAGAAACAACAGGTGGTCAACATCCTCAAATTATGTAATGTACCTTTCTTTTTAAGCATTTTTCATCCTCCATATCTTTCCAAAATGCTTATGTGTTGATATTGACAATAATTTAAACCATAAGGCAAACTATGAAGTCAATACTGTAAAATAATCAAGTATTCAAAGTTCTTTACTGAGTTGGTTTGTGTTTCTTCAGATTTTGCTTTTTTATTCTAACATGTTTTAATGCCAATACGCAAAGTAGTAGTGAATACTGACCAGAACTTTCCGATAACGAAGGAACAACGAAGGCAATCTCTGTCAGAGCATCAGCATAGTACAACACTTTCTTCTCCCCGTTGAACATGGAGCCTCCTGTGTCCTCGGGAGTAGCTGAGTCCTCTACAGTGTCAACAAAAATGTAAAGTTAGCATTGTCGTAGTTACTGCAAAAATCCAACATTTAGATAAATGGCAATTATGTCCATTACGCGTTTGTTGGAAATCAGTGCTGTCGGAGCAGCAGTTCAGGGACCAGCTGGTGTCCAGGTGTCCCGTCCAGCCCGGGTGGCGTCCCACGTCCACAGGCCAGCCCAAGGACAGCAGGAACTCCAAGAAGTGGGGCTGGACGCTGGACGACGACTCCACATTCCTCAGGATCTGAAATGTACCAAATACTTAGTGTCAACATCTACACGTTTTCACGATGCCTATATTTCATTTAAAAGTAATGAAAAGGGCAGCAGAAAGTCATATTTTAACTTTGTTTTCTCATGGTTGAATGTACTTAATGAAAGTAGAATTGGATACAAATGTCAGCCAAATATAATGTTATGAAAATGTTTGCCTAACGTCCCGGTCATTTACAGTTTACTGTTTAATTAATCAGTTGCGAGTCCCCTTACCTCCGGGCTGCTTTTCTGTCCAGCCCTCACATAGAAAATAAAGACGGTGTCAAAAGGTCGGCATGGAAGCAGGTCTAGGTAGCTTATGTCATCAAAAAACCCGGGCAACGAAGACTCCAGGCCAATCAGATGAGGAGGTAGACGACTGTTGTTGGGCTCCTATTAATAATACACAAATAAACATACATTCTAAATGAAGACTAATAACAATCCTATAAATGTATATAATAAATATAAATGTATACAGAACACTATAATTTTCAATAGACCACAGGCTTAAATAGAGTTAAAATGCAAAAGTAACGTATTAGAAGCTGGAGGACTTTTTTCTCATCAACCAATCCTGTACCGACCTTGAGCGCCTCCAGAGACAGAAAGCCGAAGTGTGAGAGGAAGAGGCGAGCTGTTTGGAACTCCTGCGCGGGGGACGGGGGTTTGCAGTCCGTCTGAGGGTCGGGGTAAGGCTTGGACTTCCAGATCTCCTCGCTGTGTCGCTCCAGGGAGTTCTCGTACTCCATCTGCTTTGTCATCAGAGCCCGGAGCTTGTCATGTTGCAGTTCCAGCTAACGGAGAAGAAGAAGGGGGTGGCCACATTTTAAGACAGATTTTGAGACGGTTTTAAAGACGCTGTTGCACCTGATTGGATACATTCAGCATTAACCCATGAAGACCCAGTCCAAACACTGAGGTGTCACCTTCTAAAGTCAATAAAAGTGTGCACCCGTGATTTAAAACATTAGTATCAAACATTTTATTGGAAAAAACAGCTACCGTAAACTCGATCGAATATTGGATTCGATTGAGGTAGCTGTTTTTTCCAAGTACAATATCTCTGCAAAAATTCCCTATTTTCTAAGCTTTAATCTTTGAGAAGTGGTATTGATTCATCTCTGTTGTCACTTTTCACTGTGGTTTTACAGTAAAAGCTTAAAATGATTGCAAGGTTGTTGAATTGGATTGAGAAACAGGGTTAGGGTTATCATCTGAAATCATTGCATGTCTTCCACCAAACAGTTGATTTGACCCTTTTCCCCCCCAAGAGACACCAAAGTGAAACGTCATCTCTCCAACAACTCACGTGTGGGAAATGACTGATCAGAGCATTTGCAGCTCTTGATTCATCCAGCCAGCCCATACAACCCACCTGAGTTTGTATGATAACACATCATATGAGGGATCACTTTAGTCTATAGTGGTATTTATATCCATGACATCAAAGTGGTTTCAGCTTGTGCCCGAAGTAGAATAGAATCCTGTATTGATGAATTATGTGGATACAATATCAATGACATGGTTCAGCACGAAGCAGATCTCACCTCTTTACTGACAATGTCATCCAAGTCAGGAATACTGACGTCCGCTTTGACCAGAGGAATCTTATCCACCTCTTCGGGGAAGGGCCTCTGCTTCACGTTGTACTTGATGCCCACACCGTTGTTGGGTTTTGGACGGCCCTCTGGAACAAACACCTGCTGCAGGAGGAGAGGAGTGGATATATATATATATATATATATAAATATATATATATATATATAGATCAGAGGTCGCGTTAACCGAATATTTTCCGTCTATGATGGATTTTTTTTAACAATGACGGAAAAATCTGAAAGCAGTCCGTCATTTTGACGGATTAGAACAAACTCGGAACAGCTCCAAAGTTTCCCCGCAGCGAGGCTCCGGTGTTAAGCATGCCTGCCAAAAAGGAAATGATACCGTTTCCAAACCCAACTTTGCCCTACAAATCATTGAAATGTCTTTACGCTGTGCGCACTCCCGTGAGGTGCAGTGGGCATGCATAACACAGCGCTAACGGTTCACGAGCGTGCGCCCCGCCCCCCGTTGACAGTTCACGACTGTCAAGGGACCTTGAAGCAATTATATTTTGAAATGTGTAAGAGTGAGAGAAAGTTTAACTTGGTGCAGTTTTACAGAACATGTAAGTGTAATTCTTTTATAAAGAACACACAAGTACATTAGATTTTCCAAGAAAAACAGCTACACAAAAGTTTGTATATGCTGTCAATTATATATTTCAAATTCTGTCAATTACAGCAAAAAAAAAAAAAAAAAAAAAGGGAATTTGCAGGTTAGACAAGAAATCTGACAAAAATAAGCAATTGTTGCATCTCTTAGTCCTGGATTAGTATTGGTGATGTTCAAATCAAATCAAGTTTATTTATAAAGCACATTTTAAAACAACTTTCGGTCGCGCCAAAGTGCTGTACATGAATAAAAAATATACGGAACATATTGCAATTTGTAGCATTTAAGTTAAAAACAACAAATATAAAGGCAGACACAGTTAAAATACAAAATGAAAAATGTCATGCTCTGCTCACTTTTAAAAGGCCAGAGAGAAAAAGTGTGTTTTTAGAGAGGATTTAAAAGCCCCTAGTGTCTGGGCCGACCTCACAGGTAAGGGCAGAGTGTTCCAGAGCCTGGGACCAGCTGCTGCGAAGGCTCGGTGCTCTCTAGTTTTTAGCCTGGTTTTCGGCACTACCAGCAGCATGTTGTCCATCATAATTAGGGTTGGGTATCGTTTGAATTCCCACGATTCTGATTCCGATTCTACTTTTCGATTCCGGTTCGCAATTCCATAACCCTAACCCAATAATTATAAAGGAGTGCCTTGGAAATATGTGTTTACATAAATTGTTATCAAAACGTTTGAGACCTACTGAGATAACTTCGACTAAAGTGAACTATCTAAACACTCAGAGTCCTTTACCTCACTGAGCTGAAGTTATCAGTCTCAGCCTAGTGGAGAGGACTCTCCCTCCACATCATTGTAGAAACATCTTCTTCTTCCGTTAGAGCAGCTAGCACCAGATGCTAATAACAACAGCGCCGGTTCCAGTGCACCCTCTCTTTCTCCCTCGCTCTCTCGCACTTTGGCTGTGAGCTGCGGTTGCCAAATAAGCCAACATCCCCCATTTTCATCACTTGCAGCGCCCATCGTACAGGGCAAATGAAACGTGTAACTGGGATGAAAAGGGTGTTACATTTACTTAATTATGAATGTTGTTACATCAAGGCCGAAAATTAGGATGAGCACCAACGGTCAAAACATTTGTTTTCCCTCCCAGAGCTGTCAGCGCAGCGCCTCCACAGATCTGGCGCCCTAGGCGAACATCTATAACGCCAGTGCGACGGGCCGGCCCTGGTCTCAGGTTACACTGTAGGAAGTGTAGGTACAACCAAGCGGCAAACTCTGGGGAACAGCCGGGAAGCCAATACGGAAGTGCCACACACTGCAGTTCATACATGGGCCGCTAGGGACTGGCTGCCGAAAGGAGCAATTTCCATAGACCCCATGTTAAAATGCCCAACTTTACAGCAGAAAAAAACATGTCTCTACCCATGGATGCAACAAATATTATTATCGATATAGTTAGATTCCACCTTCATGATTATGAATCTGTGAGTGAATTGTTTTCTAACACGACCCTTTTATTTATATTAGGTCTTAAAGTTTTTGCATAAATTAGGGCGTGGTCACGTTGATGGACACGTACATGCCTCACTGTCAGCTAACAGCAACTTGTCCACTCTACAACCATAGAGGCTACAACGTTAGTTAGTCATAGTACTGTACTTGACCCTTTAGCTTTAGCCGTGTTCGTGGTGATTGTGCCTTTTAGGGAATATTGTTACAAATACCAGACAATTAAAATGTCGTGCTGTGCGCTTGAATGTACTAACAGAACTTCCAAGAAGTCTAAAATTATAATATTATACATGTTAACCCCGTTCGCAGGGGTTTGTGTGCTTGGTAGCTTAGCTTGTTACTTATTAGCCAGCTAAGGACGTAACCCTTTATGCATACATATTAGGGCTGTGCATCTTCACTGGTCTCACGATTCGATTCGATTACGATTATCCTGTCAACGATTCGATTCGGTTCGATATCCCGGTGCATCCCGGTGCATCTCGATTCATACCAATGCGTTGCATCCTCAATTTTCTAGATTACTGCACATGGCTTATTTTTCATCAACGCATACATGCAGTAAATACATATGAACTCTCTTTTTATTATTTAGAAAGTGCTTCAGAAATCAATAACATAAATGTCTTGACATTCATTTATAAACCAGAATAAATGAATTGTATAGGTCTAGCCTCCGTGTGTGAAGTTGTTCCATCCTCAAAAAGCTAATGCTTCTGCAGTCTAGCTGCAGCTTCTAGCCACGGCCTTCTGTTAAGAAAGGACACTGAATGTCCTGAATGAGGCATCACACACAGGACGTGAGTCTGAACACAGCAGACAACAGGAGTATTTACAACAGCATATACAAACTAAAATACTGCATGTGGGTGCACACTTACATTCTCTGTTTTACTGTTACATAAATCCAATGAATGAAAGATAAAATTAGCTTCATTATATCTCAGTGATTAAGTGAATAATAAAGTTTCTATCGGGTCACTATCAGCATGTCACTCATTATTTTCAGGGAGGGGGCGGGGCTTGGAGGAACGGAGAGGAGACGGTGATCGCGGAAGCTTTTTTCCTCCTGCCTTCACAAACTTTACACACGTATATATCATCTGAAAATTGCTAGAGGACATTCATACTCTGCAATCCAAGACTTAATTAAATCCACCAAAAACCTGACATGATTGTAACGCGATTATTTTTGAAAAACATAAATCCCTGTCTGTGTCTCTGAGCCGCAGCAACACGGAGTGATTCAGAGCGGGTCCTTCTGCTGTGGGTTCTGGACTGGTGTTCTTGTGTTGGTGGATAAAGCAGACTGCTCCGTGTTCGGTGTTGCTGTGCCGCTGTCACGTATGTTCCCTGATCTCTGCGTCACCGACCGATTTGATATTAAAGTGACAGAAAAAACGTTATAGTAAAGCCGCGGCCGGAAAATCAGGAAGCAACGTTACTACTCTATAACCGATTATCTTCCGTCACTGCATCGAGACCGAATCGTCCACGTCCGCATCGCAATGCATCGTAGAAACGATTATTTTCAACACCCCTAATACATATACATTTTAGTTTATGATTCAGCCTTGGGTAAGACTTTTATAGTCTATGGCTATGACGCCCATAATGCTAAACGGGAGCAAATGTTAATAGGGGACCCAATTATCCCAGTGGTGGCCGCCGGAGCTAACGGAGCCGCAGGGGGCTAGCTCCAGCCGCCGTCCCGGAGCTAGCCCACTGCGGCTCAGTTAGGTCCGGGCGGTGGAGTCCGTCTTTTCTCAACGTGTGAATGACAAGCATTAAGAATAACAAAATATAGCTAATTCTCTTGCAGATTGTCTCATTTGATTATGAATGTAACGTTTATATAGGGGAACGACACTGTTAGCAGTAACTTGGAATGCATGTATTTCATGTTAGCTTAGCTTCTTTGCCTGAGCTAGCTCTGTTTACTTCCAGTTCGGAGGCAGCAGGTCCCGCCTCGGCTCCGCCTCTTTGCCCTTATTTGGATCAGGCGGGATTAGACTCTGACGTGACAGTCGAGCCGTTAGTGGCCGACTCCGCCTACTAAGGGCTTCTCGGCAACTCTGCAGAATCCTATGAGTGACGTCACGGACACTACGTCCATTTATATATACAGTCTATGGGTACAACGCTACATTTCCCGCCTCGCCGCAGTCCTACAGTAGGCTACGGAGAGCGGCGAGAAACATTTCCTCAGGCATCGAAAAGCGGAACCGATATTCACATTTCTAAATGATGCCGTTGGAATCTAAATGTCCTCGGTCCTCGGTACCCAACCCTAATCATGATGCAGTAAACTACAGGTAGTTCTCACCCTCTGATTGGCCCGGGCTCCTCTGGGTTGGTGGAAGAGCTGCATGGTCCAGGCATGTCTGCCTGCCGTGCCTCGGATCAGAACCGTCACTGATGGACTCGGGTCTGAGGAGACAGTCATTTATTTGACTTTAATGACAGTCTCTGCTTGTACAATAAAATATTAACCAATTAACCATCCTATATCTCAATAAACTGGTGTAAGGTCAAAGGGTACTGACTCTGCTCGTTGCCGAGGGGTTGCTCCAGCATGGCGAGGATGACCGAGTTGTCCAGGACGAAGTAGCGGAAGTTGCTGGCTCCCGTGGCGCTGAGTCTGGCGTAGCGGATCAGGGTGTCTTCATTCAGCAGGCTGCAGGTGGAGGCGGGCCCGCTGGGGGAGGGGAAGGCCCCCAACACCTGCATGATACTAGGGGACACCACAGAAAACTGGGTCAACAGGGAGGGTCAGCCATTTTAACTTTATTTAACAGCCATCTGTGTGGGAATTCAGCAAAACTAGGTCATTGTATCAGCAGAAAAATAGAACAAATACAACATTTAAAAGAAATACTAAGACAGAAAGCACAACATTACTTTTTTTAATGCAAATGTTTTGTAAACAAAATAAAACGTGATATTCAGATGTGTTAACATGAATTTTGAAAGGAAGTATTTTAATTAATGTTTTATACATTTGTATCATCATATTTGTGATGTCATCACCCTAAAAGATTGTGTATATATACTTCAACATTTGATTTAGAGGATTTATTGGATTAAATGTGGTTCTTTTGTGATGATATATTTTTAGTGTTTTAAGGAAATAATCAGAACCGGTTTTTATGACCAAGTAGGTTTACACATATGAAGAATTTGCTTTAGTATTATGTGGTTCATACAAAGACACAGAAAGAAGAGTAAGTAGCATAAGTAAATAAAATAAAAATAGGACATAACAATGACAGCTAAAAAACTATTTGAAGACTATTTTAACAAATAATCATTATCTAAATATGACAAATACTATATACTGTATTGACAACTGACATAATGGGGCTCTGCAAGCTATTTAGCATAGAAAGCAACATTAGCAGTGAGGATGTGCTCCTCTACAATAGACATCTGTCTGCTTTCTTGTCAACAACCATGGTTCAAATCAGGATACGCGTCTAATACAAATACACTGCTGTCTGGATGTCAACCTGACAGAGTCGATGGAGCGTTAATGGTTACTGTTTTATGAAAGTTACAAAAGTTTGATATATGCAAAGACATTCTTTGCCTTAACACTGGATTCCAAAACACATAATCCAATAAATCAAGTAAATGTTTTCCTTTTTAAACCAAAGCACTTTGAAAATGTCGATTAAATAGAGTGGTACACCTTGTCTTAACCATATTGAAAAAACGTCAAATCAGATCCATACTGTAATCGTCTTTTGAGGAATCTCACCAGGATAAAGTGGCCTCCGCAGCATCCTTCACCCTCATTGAGGCCGGGTTGTGCTCCTTCTCCCCTTTATGTCGGACTTCCAGTTCCTGTCGAGACTTACTGCCAGATATTCCCAGCTCCACAATCTCCAACACCTCTACCAGACAATCCTGATGCAAAAAGAGAAAAATGATAGACAGAACCACAGACAAAGAGTTTTCTTTCCACATAAATGAGGCTAGACGTTAAATTCAGTCTTCACCTTCTCATCCAGCATGTCGGGGTGTTCTGTGAGCCACACACAGAGAAACTGGAAGGCAGCTACAATCATGGAGTGGAGGTCTCGGGACTGGAGGGGAGCTGGACGGCTGCACTGGTACACGATGTACCCACATATAGAGCTGACGGCCCGCTTACGGTCTGCAGAGTCTACTCCCACCTTCACCTGCGTAGAAAATACAGGAACATTTATTACTGAAGCTACAATATAAAATTATTAATGTAATGCAGCTGTAACGTTTTTTGTATGCCTCGATGCTTAAGCAATTGTCCGATTATTTGGTACAGTATTTATTTATTTTTGACAGTATTTATAGAACTAGCATTTTTGCTCATTTTAAATAAAGTCTTAATTTTGCCTTGACCTTTTCTCACCCTGCTCCTCAGCAACCCTAGTTTATGTAACATCAAGTGTCACATATTTTAATTTACAGCCAATTACTGTCCATTTGACTTATTGTACATACGTGGACGATTCTGCATCGATGCAGTAACAGAACATAATCGGTTATAGCATAGTAACGTTGCTTCCTGATCTTCCGGCCGCGGCTGGACAATAACATTTTTTTATCTTTTTTGTGTCACTTCAAATCGGTCGGTGACACAGAGATCAGGGAACAGAATTGACAGCGGCACAGCGAGTCCAAACACGGAGCAGTCTGCTTTATCCACCAACACAAGAACACCAGTCCAGAACCAACAGCAGAAGGACCCGCTCTGAATCAGTCCGTGTCGCTGCGGCTCAGACACACACACATCGATTTATGTTTTTGAAAAACACTCGTTGTCGTCATGTCAGGTTTTTGGTGGATTTAATTAAGTCTTAGATTGCAGAGTATGAATGTCCTCTTGCTATTTTCAGACGATAAATACTTGTGTAAAGTCAGGGCCGGCCCTGACCAATTTGCTGCCCTAGGCAAGATTTTAGCTGGCGCCCCCCCCCCCCAAAATGCAGACACTCACTATGACTCGCGCATGCATGCTCGTGCACGGTTGTGGCATGACCACCAAAAACAGAAAGATATGGACACAAGATGTGTGCAAATGTATTTAGTTTCCCATCCATTTGAACAGGATTTAAGTGGGGGGGGCCTAACTTCCTCTAGGTGGGTCATGCTCCCCCCGGGAAGATTATTTTTTTCTTAATATTGAAGTTAAAAGCATCAATCTGGTGCACTTTGAGAGCAACATGAAGAGATTTATGGATACATCTCTCAACATCAATATGAAACAGAACTGTAAGCAGATTTTCTTTTTCTTTATGGATATTTTACAAATCACTCCCCTTTTCATCTATTCTCTTGTTTTTTTATAACTATAATGATCATATAAAGGTGTGCCTTTACCTCACTGAGCTGAAGTTATCAGAGCCTCTCAGCTCTCTCCCGCTTATACAGTAAATTCCAATGTTAATAAAAGCACACAGAAGCTGTATACGTTTTTTGGGAGTTTGATTTACTTTAAATGAACACTAATGCAAAATTAAAACCTATAATTGCACACTAAAACCATTATTTAAAAAAAAATAACAATTTCACATAAACCTCTGGTTTTTACTGGGGCTGGGACAGTTGATTTTGTGGGGGGGGTGCGCCATAGTTTATGGGCACTGTACGCAATATAGGCGTAGTTATGTTAGTATAGGATAATAAGATGTACTTTGTTGATCCAAAATCGGGAAATTGTTTTGTTATGAAATTTAAAAAAATATATATTTCTTTAATTTCTAACTTTTTTTTTTATTTTTTTAACCCCAATTTTTGGTGCCCCCGATGAGTTTAACAGAAGACCGTTGCTAGAAGCTGCAGCTAGACTGCAGAAGCATTAGTTTTTTGTTTTTGACGATGGAACAATTTCACACACAGATATAGGGAGGCTAGACCTATACAATTGGTTTACTTTGGTTTATAAATTAAATGTCAAGATATTTATGTTATTGATTTCTGACGCACTTTCTAAATAATAAAAAGGGAATTCATATTTATTTACTGCATGTATTCATTGATGTAAAAGAAGCCATGTGCAGTAATATAGAAAATTGAGGATGCAACGCATTGTGATGCATCGGGATGCGTGATTGTTACACTGCAGTGTACTGACGTTGTGCCTTTACCTTGGCTAGCCCCGCCAGCAGCTCCAGTGCAGCCAGTGAGATGCTCATGTCCTGCCTCCACTGGGAGTTGAGTCTCTGGGTGACCAGGTGGATGCTGCGCACCAGCAGGCCCGCCGCCGTATCTGGAAGAGCTAGACCATATAACACCCAGAAATACCAAACACCGCGAAGAGTAGAGCAAAGCAAGAGTCAGGCAACGCAGTTTGAGGCAAACAGGACAACAGCAAAAACATGCCTTGGTATTCGTTTTTTAAACATGCATTAGGAGTAGAGTTTAAAGCACATACAAAAATACAGGTAGATAAAACGCTGAGAATTAGGGCTGAGCGATCAAGTTTTGACTTTAAAAGAATCATAAACTTTGTGTGTGATATGTTCTTCCAAAACTGACTTTATTAATAAAGTACATGCTTACACACTCTATATAACGCACTACAGGAAAGGGAAAACCCCCCTAAAAGCATAAAAGGGCCCATTCAAAATAGTTTTTTAAAAATAATAACAATCAAAAAGGATCAACCACTGGACGTTACACAGCCTTAAGTAAAGCATGTGACACAAGTAGAATGATCTCTTTCCATAACCTCCACAGTAACTATTGGCGATGGTGATGCTTTGAAATGTAATTGCGTGAGGCTTCTGTATAAAACCTGTGTAAGATTTACATCTGGCTTCATTTTTGTTATTGTTTGTTGAGCAAAAGAATCCCAAATCATGCTGAATTGGCTGCAGTTGTCTTCAAACCCCCTCCCTCTCTCAAGTCTTGCTGCTTTCTGTCCTGCACCGGGCCTCAGAAATAACAATGAGACAGGAACAACGGGAAACCCCCCCACCCCCTCCCGCTTCCTGCTGGACAGAGTCGCCCATGATCAGCAGTGTTCAGTAACAAGTTGTGAGCAAAAATACAATAAGAGCAACAAAAAAAAACATTCTTTAGTCAAACATCACTCAGCCCTACGGAAGAAAACGAGAAAATCCTCCCAACACTCAGAGACAAAAAAATGCATTTAGCTCAAAAGAATCTGCAAAACAGCACAGCATCACTGCAAATCACTTATTACCTACAGAGACATTTTACCCAACGCTTCTTAACTCTGCATACCACTTTAACCACGTTAGCTATGAGGAACAAATGTGTTAACATGTTTTGCAGGGAAAAACAAGCAGGTACCGATAACAATCACATAATATTCCAGCCTCCAGTTATGCACCATCTGTCTAAAGGGTTAATTCAGCGAGCAGGAGGAAGGATGTTAGTTTAGTGGCTGCGTGTCTTACCGTAGTCTCGCAGCAGGGCCTGGCCAGGTCTCTCAGAGTCGGGGCTGGTGGCCTCCGTGCTCCCGCCGCTGTTGAAGCTGATGCCGCTGTTGGTGCGGCTGTGACCGTGACTCCTCACCGCCATGTGGCTCCCGTCTATGCTCCCCTGTCAGCACAAAACACAGCCATCTTCAAGTCCCCGACGCTGCTTCTGGCGTTATAAAAAGTTAATCGTTCATCCGAGCCTTACCGTTTCAGTCTGTGCACCTATTGACTCCAGCAGTGCCGAGTCTTGAACAATGTTTAGCATTGCACCTGAGGGGAGGTGAATTATTAAACAGTGCATAGAGTAAAAGGCCATTCATTTACCTTTTACTGAAAAATAAAGACTTGTTAAATACCATTTTGAATAAAGTATTGTAGTGCTGCAGAGAAATTCTGGCCTACAAATCGTTTTCTACAGATTCAAGAAAACATTTTTGGTACAGATCCTCTTATCAAATAATCACACCTCGATTGCTTTGATAACATTTCAATTATATGAGAATATGCAAAAATGATCAATCCCTCCAATATGGTGAAACATATCGCAATTTCTATGTCACTCAAAATAAATCGCAATTTTCCCGAATCGTGCAGGCCCTAATGTTAAACACAGTTCTAAGTCACATGTCCTTTGGCTCACTACAGGGACACTGTGGCATGTTCTCTGCAGGGACTGGAAATATAAACAAGTACCCCCCTAAAACAAAGACGTCCATTAAGTCATTCAAAGTAGAACAAGTAGAAGCCAAAATAAGTAGATCAGATACCCAGGATGAGCTGTGTGTTGGTGGGGTCCGTCTCAGTCTGAAGGGCTCCTATGAGGACGTTGACGAGGCGCAGCCTCAGGGACAGGAAAGACACGGGCTGGTCATGTGGCCACCCATCCTCCTCGTTGAACTTTCCTTCCAACAGAACCTGAAGCACAAAATCAACATAGTAGGAATAAAGCTGCACAATGAATTTGCAATATGGACTTGTGCATTATTCAAGCCGCAGTCAGCACAATATTTGGCTAAATATGTGTTAATATCAAATCGCATTTTCTACAAACTTAACACAACATATTTGTTGGTACAGATCCTCTATAAAAAGAAATCTGATCTTTTAAAATATATTTTTCAATGATAATGACATTTATGAATCAAATTATAAATCTGTTCTATATTAAAATCATATTACACTTGCAGTGTCCTTTTTCCAAATCATGCACCCCTAGTAGAAATAGGACTACAAGTGCTTATGGTGCAGAAAATGTTCAACAAAGATTAAATAAGCGAACGCAATGACAATAAATGATTCAATTAACTAATGAATTAACTCAAATGTACAGAAACTAAAGCCGTACCTCTGATTTGATGTTGCCAAAATGATGCGGCAAAGACAGCATGGTAAGCAGGATGTTGATGGAGGCTCTCCGCAGGTCGGTGGGATTTACGTACATCTTGAATTTGGACAGCTCCCTGTCAACAGGAAAACAAATATCATGGGCTTCAAGAAACTTAAGACAATATTCTCCAAACGTCATACAGTTACATAGTAAATAAAATATGCTTATTACATGAAAAAAAAAACCAGTCTGACCTGTCTGGTACAATAGTTTCCAGGGCAGCTATAAAGTAGGGCACCAGCACGTTGATGCCTTTCAGGTCGGTGCAGAACAGAGACGATGAGTTGAGGACGATAGAAGCCAGAACTGGTCTGCAGATAAATCTGAAATCTGGAGACCCTGAATCAGGACCATGTAGAACCTGCATGAAAACAGGAGGAGTATAGTTTTGCAGTTTAATATATTAGCAGTTGAAAAGGCACTAATCCCATGCTGAAACTAGTTTAAAAGAAAATGTGGCATATTAAAAAAAGAAAAATTGCAACTTGCACAGAAGAAATATGCAAGTATATGCAGCATTTCATGTAAAGGTTTTTTTAATTAAAATGTCTGTTTCCCCTTTCAATAAACCTAAAACAATTTGTACATATTGCACTGAAACTATACTCATTGGGATTGGATTGCAGTTTAATATATATTTTTTTATATTCTACATTCACACTTGTATAATCTCTTTATATAGTAACTTAAGTATCTATTTTTTTATATATTTATTCTTAGTAAAACATTGGTCTATTACAGTTTATTCTAAATTATTCTGTATATTTTATATTCCACAAATACCATAGATATTTATATTTCTACTGTTGATATTTCTATATTTATTGTTACATTTTATTTTATTATAGTTTAGTAATGTGCAGTGCCTTGTTAGTATGCTACTGTAACATTTGTATAAAGTCTCTACTGTATTCTATAATAAAACTTTATTGTCTAGGTTACCTGGACAGGTAAACGGGCAGAATGTCTTCTCCGGTCTTCTTGCTACAGAAGATGCGGCAGAGCGTCCCGCAGGCCTCCGCCCGCCCCGCCTCGTAGCTCTCTGGGAACTCGTTGGCATCGAACATGGGGTTGGACACCATGGAGTCGGTGGACATTTGGGAACCCTTCCTTCTCAGCTCCAGACCTACTTGAGTGGCTATCGCTGTATAAAGTGAGGAGAAAGAGAGCATGAAAGGACCCTGAATTGTAAATGTGGTCATTAGCACACATGCATGTATGAGAAACAAGGCAAACATGTAGCTACTTTACGCACAATACAATAAAAAAAAGGTAAAATGAAGAAAAAAGCAGACATTGCAATTGCTATCACAAGAGAGAACCAGTCACTTCATTTGAAAGCATTCAAAAGGGAACTCTGACACAAAGAGATTACGACCTATTGCTGGCACAAAGTATGACCAAGTGTAACATGCTGGTAATACAAATTAATATAAAATTGCAAAGGCCACAAAAAGCAAATCCCTGTGTCAGCTTCCCTCGCAATTCAGTTGCAATTTGATGACTCAGGTACAGATCATTCACTTCATGCATTGAGGCACCAAACCGATAAAATCATAACTCAAGTGACAATACAAAAAGGAAAATGATCTCAATAAATGCTGAAACCTGAGGAGGGTCTGACACTAAATATAAGGATTAGTGTGACAACAAAAAACAATAAAAATGAGAAAAAAATTATGGCGTTGTCACAAACTGCAACGTTATGGTTTGAGACAAGTGGTAAGTTGGTGAAACCCATTCCATCACCTTTTGGAGAAACGCTGAGATAACGCTGGTGAAACGTTTATATTATATATAGTATATATATATATATATATATATATATATATATATATATATAGAGATATATATATGACAAGCAGTGGGAACGGAAAACAATGGGCGATAATGGCGATGGATCATGAGGAACTTAACTGAAAAGCAGGAAGAACTGTCAACGAAACGCAAATCAAGTGAGGAAAAAAAAAAGAGCTGCCGTTCCTACTTACAAGATTTATAAGAAAGGAGAATTTGGATAAAAGAGGCTGCAAGATAACAGAAATAGTGGAGAGACACAAAATCAAAGCATATCCAATATTTTGGGGTGAATTCATATCACGCATGAATTGTGTTTTTCTCCTCAATACATGACTTTTGACCTATTACAACTCTTAATCAGACATGGTAGACACATGCAGGACACCAAAAAGAGAAAAATAAATGGAGCCAATTAAAGCCAAATTTCTATTCAAATGCAATGCATGTACGGGCTGAGATTGATCCTGTAGCAACGATTTTACCAATAAAATAACAGTAAAAAGTCATTAGCATATGGTTATAATCTATATAAGCCAGGTTTAAATAGTCGGTGGATGTAAATGGATCAGAATCAGATGGAAATCTCATACTAGGCCACTGTGAGGCCAATGGTGAGAAAGAAAAAAAAATAGGATAGGATATCCCAACGCCATACAGTAAAAAAAAGAAAAAGAAAAAACAGACACTTAAAAAACGAATATAACTCCACAGAAACATGTACTAATGAACAGCGACGAGACACCCACCTGCCCATGCATTAATGTAACGCTATTAACATGGCTTCTTACCGGTCATGCTGGGGTCTCTGCTGAGGCCGCTGTGGAGCTTACAGTGGACCAGGGCCGCGTCGAAGAGCCACTGGCCGAACAGGTTGAGGATGCTGTTGACTTTGGGACGTGCCGGGGCGGGCAGGGGTCGAGACTCCCAGCTGCTCTGGTTGGGGCTGGAGAGCAGCGTCGGGGAGGAGGATGTCTGCTGCTGCTGCTGCTGCTGCTGGGACCCTTTGGTTAGTTGACTGCCACTGCCCTGCAGAGGGGGGAAGGGACATTTGATTAGGCTACAAAAAAGATTAGCTCAGTTGTGCCTGCTACTGACATTTTTTATTTCCTTTGGTGGAAAAGTTGTCTGGGCTTTCTTTGGCACTAATCTGAAGAATGGGTTAGGGTTGGGGTAAAGGATTTGGCCTGTTTTTTCTTTATATTTAAAATTTCTAATATATCTAATATTGTCATATTACAGAGACTACATTATTGTATGATAAAAAGTTGAGATTTATTTTTATAATTAACACCTGAAATGATGACGGCCTTTATAAAAAAAATCAAGGTAGTACAACAGGTAAAGCATACTTTAGTGATTCATTTGATGTCATTAGTTTTCATTAAAGAACACCATCACAGCACAATCAAGTATTACGATCTGTAAACTGATAACTAGTGTAATATCAAAGTTATGTCAGTTTTTCAGAAATGACACATTTAAATAACAGCATTTTTCTAATTATGTTTCTATAAACAAATCCTGATTATGAGTATGTTCCCAACACGTTGTGGACTTTAGACCAATTGACATGTGTTGTAGCATTTTTCTCATCTATTTAAATGTATTTCTTTAAAACAAATATGTAAAAATATGTAAACCTGACAAAGCAAACACACTAGCGTAGTGTGTCTAGTAGATCAACCATGAATTATGTCATAAGAATAACATAAACTTACCGTTGAACTCTTGCTCGTGGTTTTGGTGACCACTGTATGCCGTTGCTTGCGGCTGTGGGGGGGTGTGGTGTTGGTGATGGAGGGGGGCGGAGACATGCTCATTCTGTTGACCGGGGTGGGTGGGGCACTGTCAGATCTGGGACGTGATATACCTGTGGACAGGAAGTAAAAATCAGCTGGGATATCAAGTTCCGGTTTTTCCCTACAAAGCAGGGAGTTAAAAAGATTTCTGATTAGCAATACTTCCACTAATTCGGTGGACAGAACTTGTTAAAATAAATAATTTAAAGCCATTTTACCCATTTCAAATGTTATGACCGATCAAAGACAGAACTCATTGGTTGACATGCAAGACAATGGTTAGGTGCAAATCAGAAATCATTGACATCCATCCATTTGATTGACTTTTTGCCCCTTGTTGATGATCTTGTAAGTTAATCCGAATGCCAGGAACATTTCATTTGAGTTGTTAATACCAGCACCACCGGTAATAGACTCCATCATATGCCCATCTCATTATATGATGTATCAACTGATGTGGGTACCATGAGAGTGCAGCACAGGAGAAAAAGTGAACACCCTCTCCCGTACATCTTTCTTTTCAACAGAGACACCTACAGTGTGTGGAGAAAAATCACATTTTCTTTTCAAATCTTTAAACATGTAATACCGACGGAGTTCCTCCATCAGGATTTTACTTGGGAGTACTGCCAGGTGTAAAAACTAGAAAGGAGTAAAGCTGTTAAAAGAAAATAAATAGCTGTCAATGTATTAAATCTATTTTTCTTTTTGATTTTGTGTGTAATTTGTTACTGTCCAGTAGGGCTGCATGATTTGGGAAAAAAATAACTTATCTTTTGACTTTTACTTAGTTTCACCGATATTGCAATTGCGATAAGACATATTAGCGGAATTGATCACTTATGGAATATAATTCACAACATCATTAAAAGATCCATTACAATTATCACATGAGGCTTTTTTCCAAAATAAGATTTTTTTTATGAAGTCCATAGAATGTACTTTGTAGTTTGGACTTACATTTAAAATAATATTTTAGTTGTATTAAACAAGGTACTGAGATATTGATTATTGCCAAGTCAAAATTTCAATTTGGATACATTTTAGATTGTTTGTGCAGCCCTACCATCCAGCCATGATTGACATTATTGACTTTGTTACAGTGAACATTTTTTTTAATCAATTTTAAAATAGGTTGTAATCATAAAAAAATGCTAAAGTTAAAGTATGAGTTGTTAAAGTATGAGTATTTTGCATGAAGTTAGGATGAACACATAAACAAATCTTAACATGGTTTGTAGTGCCTTAGAAAGAAGGTGCACACATCACAGCTTGACTGTCCCATGACTGAGCTTTTCATTCGAAAGTCTTTACCTAAGAATGCATCCACTAAGCAGCTGATGCCCCTCATGGCCCTGAAGAAGATCTGGGGCAGCTGTTTCAAACACGGATGCAGCACCACTTCATGAGGGATGCCGCTGGAGTTTAGAAACTGTTCCTGAAACTTCGGAGTGGTGCTCACTATCGCAGGGTTGCTCAGGTCCACTGGGTTGCTGGAAACAAAACAAAAGGAAATTCAAGGAGAAAGAAAAAGCTAACAGACAGCTGCTAAATCTCATTGGACATTTAAAAAGTATTCTCTAAACTACTGAAAACATATCTCCCAAATGTAAGTAAAACTATTGACATAAATCTTGGCTAATAGCTCCCACTTTCAACTTAACTCAAGATAGTGACCTTTTTATTACCAACTGCTGTCTGCTTTTTATGCTGTTGTTTCTTGTGATTGACATTTCTGGTGGTGGACACTAATGATGTATTCTATTCCTATTTTAGCACCTTAGCATGTGGAGGAAGCGGTACCACGTCTGGGCGACACAGTCGTTGTCCATCTCTAAAGGGATCAGGCTGGCATCTTCATCGGGAACTTTAAAGGGCGGGAAGGATGGTCCATGTGTAAAGCGCAAGAGCCTGGTTAGAAGAAATTATACAGGAATATGCAGATTATCACACAGAGCTAAGGACACTTTTTTATTTAATTATTGGTCACGAACAGAACTCCTTTTCAGGAACAAACTGGATGAAACCATTTCCGGCTCTAAAACCTAGTTTAAGTTGATGGCTATCTAACCTGGAGGTGAGGGCACAGGCCACTCTGCTCCACTGCTCTACAACCGGGGGGTGGTGTCTCCAGTTGGCCAGCATTTCCTTCGCTGTCTTCCAATATGGCGGCGTGGGAAAGCAGCGAGCGCACGCCAGTAGCCACACCTCGAACAGCACCGCCATCAGTTTCTCTGCCAGTTTCTCAGCAACACCAACTGATTGATACAAGGAGATTATTTATGTAAGTCATCATCATTAGCACACAGCTTAGTTGAATAATTGATTCTGATTAGACAATTTGGACATTCAGCGGTCTGCTCTTTTTCTATAGCAGAACGTTGCTCATGACGCTTTGACCAAAGGACTATGTGCAGTTATATCAATTTGCAGAAGGAAGTCCCGTCAATCAGCTGTGGCCCAACAAAACCCATTAGTTTAACTCTATCAGAAAACACTGTTGATTTTTTAAAACACAAAACTTTGTTATTCATGATTGCTAAACTGTCCTCTGTGAAGAAAAGAGAAGAAGAGACAGCAAGAGAAGGAAAGGGGTTAAAGACACAGAGCTCTAGACGTCAACAGAACAAATCAACAGAAGAAAACAGACAGGAAGTAAACACCAAAAGGAACACGGTATGTGCTCTTCCAGTGTTTAATGCAATTGTGTGTCATCAGCGTAACAGTTATATTATACATTATAATGGATTATTATGTAGAGGGAACATGTATAATGAAAAAAAGAATAGGACCCAGAATGCTTCCTTGTGGAACTCCATATTCAATATCCAATGTTTGTGAAACAAAGTCTCCCAAACTTACAAAAGATGTCCTTTCTGACATTGAAAGTAAGTAGCCGTGTAATGAGCGGAATGATGAGTAGCGGGCCAGTTATTAATCCCTCTCTTCTGCACATTATCCCTTACTTAAAACTATGTGAATACAGCAGCGTAGTTAGTGAATGACAGGGGTGGACATACCTCCAACCGTTGGCGCGGCAAGTAATGTGTCGTTGATGCGAAGCAGGAAGAGCAATAGCACCTCCCAGGTTTCCCTCACCATGGAAACAGACTCACGTGCCAACTTCTGGACTGCAGTCAGAACCTGCTGGCAGAGCCTGATGTGGTTCAGACTATGCTGCTCAGGCCTGGAGGGAGAGAGGGAGAGTGGGAAATAAGGGAGGGAATTAGAGGGACAGGCGAGGACACAAAAAATTATGTAAAATTGCATTTGGTTGGTTCATATAAGGGAGAATGGCCACTGTCTTTTTAGTGCCATTGTGTGTGTTGACACTAACATTGAAAGCACAGTCTAAGTAATGGTTAGGGTTACTTTTATTCTTCATGCCCTTGTTCAGAATATGTATTATTTAACAATTTAATTGAATGAATGGCAATTTAATGATATTCAATATGTTTGTTTTTTTAGCATAAAAAGGAAAGGTAATAGATAATGATGGAAAACGAGACAATCGGACAATTGTGAGTTTGTCATATTTAGCCGGAAAGTTATTATTATGTGTCCTGTATATTATTATATGATTAGTTGGAATAAATTACGGGAAGAAATAATATAATACAGAATTATTTGTTTCCCAGGCACCAAAAGGAATAATAAAAACAAAATAGAAAAATTAAACATCAGCATCTGCCAAAGTTGTAATTTAAATACTGGTATAGGCTGAGAAATGTGCAATCAGTGCATCCCTAACTATCAATAAATAAGTACTCCCACATGTGTTTAAGACAGATAGTGCAAAAACAAAAGTATACGTTTAATTTCACTCATCTGTGAACCTACCTTGGCACAAAGACGTTGTAGAGGTGTTTGAGGATGGTCTGGACGTACATGTTGGGCTCCTTGACAACCGGCGTAGGCATGGAGTCCCTGGGCGACACCAGGGCCATCATCCAGTCTGTGTACACATCCACACACAGCTTCACGGTGTCTCCCTCCAGGGGGAGGGTGAGGCCATAACACAACACCTCCATGGTCCATTTCACCTGAGGACAAAACCGTTTTTCATTCAGTTAAGTGAACGTTTCAAGTTATTGGTTGTTTTGTAGCTTTTTCCCGGTAGTAAAATGCTTTCAAGGAGTCCTGTATATACACAGAGGCAATAACATAACATATTTCAATAGTGTCCAGTGTTTCCCCTAGGATGGAGTCATAGCAGCGGTGCTAAGGCACGTGGGCCCAGCATAATGTGAGCGCGGAGCGCGTGGAATTTTTTAGTGCGTGCGAAGTGCGCCCCACCGATTTGTTTCCATGAGTCTGCCAGCACAAGAAAGGCTCTTGAGGCCTAGCACCAGGGCCAGTTCTAGCCAATTTGCGGCCCTAGGCGAGATTTTATATATAAAGAATAAATGAAAAATCTCTACAAAAGACAAATACACTACAAAAACAGAAACTTATTGACATAGATAATATACGTCAAAATGGCTTCAAATGTATTCAGTATTGTATGAACATGTTTTAATTGGAGGGTGGACGTCACATCCTCTAGGGGGGTCCGGGGGTATGCCCACCCGGGAAGATTTGTTTGAAAATTTTAAAAGTAAAATGATTCAATCTGGTGCACTTTGAGCACACAATCACCTGATCTAAGGGGTACAACTCTAAAACACCCATATGAAAAAGATTGGTTTACATTTTAATAATCAAATAAGTATGTGAACATAACCAATAACCTACCATAGCCAATAACAAATAAATGTAACTTATTTTATTTTTGTTGTTCATTTATCTTATTTTACCTTAACATTTATTTATGCAACTTTAAACGATATTTTTTGTTTACTGTCCTATAGACTATAGTATACATTGGAAGGATTTCAAACCTGTTTTTATTTATCCTAATAATTATAAAGGAGTGCCTTGGAAATATGTGTTTACATAATTTGTAAACACATATTTGTTTGAGACCCACTGAGATAACTTAGACTAAAATTAACTATCTAAACACTCAAGAGTCCCTAACCTCACCTGAGCTGTTAATCTCTCTCAGTCTGACAGCAGAGGACTCTCCCTCCACCTTGTTGTTGAAACAGCTCCTTATGTCTTTTAGAGCAGCTAGCTAACCAGATGCTAACAAAAATACAAGTCTCTCTCTCTCTCTCTCATTCACAATACATAATTTAAAAAAAATTGCAAGACCAGCAGGCCACTTAACACCAGGCCAGGCCATCGGGAAACCTCCCGGTCCTCCCGATGGCCTGCCTATTACATACAGTGGCAATGTCTCAAGATTTAGCAAAATACACCTTTTTGAACATACGGTAACACAAATCCACATAACAAACAATCAAAAATCAAAAAGGGTCGGCACTTATTATTATTTATATATAGGGGAAACACTGGTGTCAAGTGCTGCCATTCCTTTTCAACAAAATGGTTTCTATATGTCAGTCTGCACTGAGAGAGTTACCATGAATTTAGCACATCTGATTTATTGTCTCACAAGAAAGGTCAAAGGTGTAGGGCAAGATGATGACAGCAATAACAATTCACCGCCTCTCCAAACCATATGTATTTTAGTTTCCTGCCAAATCAGAAACAGACCAGAACAACATTGTTGTAAATCCAACAAAGGTGTTTTCTTACAAGTGATACAACTCCAAATGTCTAAATGTTAAATGACCTGCAGAAACTGAATCCAAGTTATTTTTCCTGGATAAATAAAGGAGGTACTACTACTACTACTACTACTAGCATATTACAGCAACATTAAAACCTGCATTACAGCTCTCCCTTGACAGTTTCCTGCAATACTCTGTATAACTTACTACAGTCTTCCGATAATACTCAGGCAGAGACAGCTTGGATCAGCAGTGGCAGGAAGGCTAATCTAAGCATTATCCTGAACATGAAGTGAACTTCAAAAGCAACAGCAACACTTCAGACTTAGGGTGCACCTGAGAAATATTGTTTTGAACCCAAACACAGCTCCTCTCAAATCCCTTCCTGACACATGCTTGCTGTCATAATAATATCATTATGCTGGCTTGCTGTAAGCTCTGCAGTTCACTTGCTCGCAGAGAGCTTTTTTTTTTTGTATATGGAAAATACAACACAAATGTATCGGACTTTCTATAGCCAAAATTATAATTATAAGTGAAAAAAAATAGAGATAGGAAGGAATCCAAACTGTGTTCATTTTCAGGCTGAAGCCTCCTGCAGAGAAAGGAGAAGCTGTAGCACTCCATCAGTCATGCCTTTATAACGCTTAAGTAGCTTCACCAAGTATACTCCTAAGTAAAATATGAAAGCCCAACTGGGATTTGCCTAATGGAATATAAATGGACTTTAAGAGCATTAGAAAAAAGAGGACAGATATATCTGGTTTGCTTTCTGCACATACTTTATTGCATTCTATTTCAATGGAAATTACTGCTTTATATTATTTTCAATTTTACTATATTTTGTCATTTTTTATTTGTAGTGTTCTTAAAATAGTTCGCTATGTGTTTTTTAAATGTTTGTTTTACTTTCATGTATGCACCACGACACCAAGTCTAATTCCTCGTACGTGTCAACCTACATGGTAATAAACCCGTTTATAATTCTGATGAGATAACAATGTAACTCTTAACCTCAAAGTGAGTGGCAGCATCATGCCAGGGTTTTGACGGCAGCAATTGGGGAACAGGTGAGAATTAAGGGAATGATGAACAAAGCCAAATTCAGAGAGGTCCTTAAATAAATCCTGCTCCTCGTCCTCAGTGCATGCAACCTCATGACACAATGACAATGATAAATCCAACATAGCCCTGGTCTTTATCCAGAGTCTCAGTTTAGTGTATGATGTAGGGAAATGTGTGAAAGCTTTAATGCATCTAAAAAAGGAAGCAATGGACAAACCTACCTGACTCTTGGTGTACAAATCTGATAATAATGCCCCAAAGGGGAAGTATAGCTTTAATGATGCTTCTACTTCTGCAAAATGAAGTCTGAAATTGCTTTGTTTTTTATTCTAAAAAAAAAAAAAAAAAAGGGGTTTTAGTTATCTTTCACATTTCCAAACCGCTCTCATATACCTTGCTTTCTAAGTATTAGGTATAATATTTAGACTTCAATAAGAAAAGTTAAATTTCATCCATCTAAAACACAATATAAAATGTATAATATTAAAAAAAAGGTGAGGGGAAGCAAATCGCACAGTGCAGCTACTGACCACACCTACATTGGTCAAACTGTGTAAATGGAAGTGCCCTCTGAATGAGGGACATTGTTTTTTCTTAAATCTGATACCTTACTGTTAATGTTCATAACCTTTATTTGGTGCAGCATAAGACAACACCACCAGGTCCTTTAGGTTTATTACTGCTTAAATTGCCGTAATATCAAACAATGTGCAAAATATGCTGCATTTATTCACTTAATACACATACAACTTAGCAGTATGTACACAAAATGATTTGCATCCCAGTCAAACAACTCACAGTAGTAGCTCAAACTCAACTGAAGAAAGCAGAAGCCTAGAGTTTTGTCTAACTATAACCCTTGTGTTCTTTTTTATTAGCATTACTACATGCACAATAACTTTACATTGAATTTTCATAATAAAATGAAAAAAAATGTTTTAACGGAGGACAGGTCCAACGGTGTAGTATCTATTGGCTCCTATAACGTATGTTACGTTATGGTGAATCCCCTTTAAATCATATGGAAATTCATTTAGAAGGCTGACAGGCTCTCCATAGCTTTGGTGATGGAACTATTAGCTTAGAAAGCATTGTTTGGTGCATACACACACAAGGTGTATCAGTGTTTCTCACCTCCTTGTCCGTCTTCAGGATATTCTCTGTGGCCACAGGGCTTACAGCTGTACCCAGAGGTTTGACCACAGCATTTGCCACCTCCGTGCCCACGGTGGTGGGATAGCTGTGCAGAACACTGAGATGGCCCTGGTCACTCTGCACCACCAGCTGCAGTGAGCGCCACTCAGAATACATGCTGCTGATGTGTACTGCACTCTACACACACCTCCAGCCTCCACCTGCAGACACACACATATGAAGAAGTCAGTTTAACCCTTAAATGGTTTCTGTGTCCTGGAGAATACATTGCCCAGATATAGTTAGAAACCAGGGATAATCACGAACAGATATACTTGTGTTTTGAAGCCTATACTCTACAGATAATCAGATTTGAGTATAAGATGGTTGTAATATAGGTGTAATATGGATGTAATACAGAGGTCAAATGGCTGTATCATGGATTTTATATGGGTTCAATAACAATTCTAAACCCTAAATGGGCAATTTATCTTGTGAGATAAAACACGTTTTTTAAAGATCACGACATTGTGTCATTTTAGCCTAGATACATTAGCAAATAGCAATTCATTTTCGAAATATTGTCATGCGCTTGCCCATTTAAGGGTTAATAAGGCAAGTGGGTGAAACTATGAAAAGGCTTCTGGGTTAATATCTAGCAGCAATACTTCTCCACAGCTATCAATAAGTAAACCTGCTAACACTGAAATACACACATTTTACAGTGCGATAGTATTTCGTTCATAAAAGCAGAATAACTTTACCTAGGCTAAATTATGTACCCTTATCTTAAGTAACTAGCTAGTGTATTTATGGTTAAGGGTTAATGCAGGGTTTACGTTTGGAATGACAACATTTTGAACAGAAAAAATTAACTATATCATAACCCATGGCATTTGCCCGCTGTATTCATAGCATAATACGACTGTATAATAAAACCTAGTGAGTTTAAAGTAATGTCATGTGTAACCTTAGAGCTAGATTGACAGTAAACAGGATATCTCAGTCTAGGTTTTGAATATTGTTGCTAACGCTACGTTTTCTCCACCGAAAGATAACAAAACATATCAAAGCTCACATAACATAGCATACATGTAATACTTATAGTTAGCTCGTTTGTTTGCCCTTAGCTTAAACGAAGCCATAGAGAATTTGTATCCTCAACCTCGGGTCCGAACAAGCTGTGGATTCACAACCAGGAAACGGTTCTGAAAATGATTAGCCTGCTAACGCTAGCTAGCAATGACATCAAAACATCTTCTTCCTCTTCCTGATGACATTAGCTAAAATCAGCTGCTAGCTAGTTTCTGTGATACGCAGCTATCTCGGAGGATACGACAAGAGGCTGTTGTTAAGAAAAACGAGCAGTTATTTGCGTTAAGTTATCAGGTCTCAAACTACGCTGTAGTTGGACCGACGGTGCTAGCTTAGCTAATGCTCGCTGCACTAGCCCGTCCGTTGACATTAGCTGAGCTGGCTGTCATTTTGCTAGCTGCATAACTTTGCAAAGACGCTAACGTTTCCTCGCTAGCCAAGCATGCAGATGGGTTTTTATTTACCTGGACGAACGAGAAATGTTCTCATAGCAGAGATCTGAAACTCGCAGTTTGTGGTTCCTATATATCCAGGTCTAGACCATAACAGCGTCCATCTTCGCAATGTCAAGGATTGAATATTGCAGCTTGATGAGCTAACGGGAAACAGGATGTGTGGGTTGTCGCCCCCTAACGTCCTGCACAGCAACTGCATGTGACCTGGTGCTGCCTTCAGGTGCTTTCGTCTGACAACTTTTTGGTGCTTGAAACGAACCGGAACCGGAGCTTAGAGGCGGCTCCGCTGCGGTGTGAACAGGAAACACCGGTTCTTTTCAAGCTCCAGCTCCGAACCGGCCCTGGAACCGCGTTGGTGTGAAAGGGGTAAGAGTAGCAAAACAGAAGGCCCAGTTTACTTTTACTACTCAAAAGAATATTATACTGAATAATGAAAAGAGTTAATCTCTAACATGATGTTGTAATGATGCTCAGGAGATCTGATAAAGGTCCATATAAGTAACAGGCTCAAACTAAAATGAGATAATCAAAACTTCATGAAGTATTTTGAATACTTTTGGAAAAATAATTGACCTTAGCTCCTTGGATTTACCGTACTAAGCGTTGCCTGGTTTCACTGTTTTGCTGCACAATTTAGAAGACACAAGCTAAGATGAAACAACAGGTGTTGCAAAAAGAAAATGTTTTGTATTGCTGTCCCATATGGTATCAGGGTAGGCCTACCCTGTACTGTTTGGAAAAAATAATTGACTGGGAACCGCCAGGTTTTGGCTCCTAAACTGGTAGAGCCTATTTTTTGGTCATCTTATGAATATAGCCAAAATCTAGTTACACTTAATGGGCAACACTTTGTGCCAAGTCATTTAAAGCTGCCAACATATATATTTGATTCATGTTGCCTACAAATTGATTGTTAAAAGGCTTATCTGGTCACCATTGTCTTTATAAGGCAATAGGAATCATTTTGACGTATTTGGGATAGAATTCTTGGATTTGAAAATCAAGACACTGAATAATGAAGCACCCAACATGATAACTGTCTTCATTCACATGCAGGGGGTTTGCAAAGTTCAAAATACTATCACTCAGTAGTAAAAGAAATGATAAAGGCAAACACTATTTTAAAAGAAACTACTAATACAAATGATATCTGAAGTGGTTTAGAGAGTGGGTTTATTCGTCTTTTGCCATTGCAAAAAAAATGGGGGATTTTTAACAGACCCATTTTAAAAATAATGGAGTTGATTTAAGTGGCAGAGCCCCAAATATCCTACATTTGAGTCCCAATTATACGACAAACTCCCAACAAATCTTTCATTAGACCCATTATGCATGGTAAACAATCATTTGAATCCCTTTTAAAGACAGAGGCCATTACTTAGAATATTTAGCATGATATACAATACTAAATAGAAAAAATACAATTGGTATAAACAAAATTATTAAAGGACTTTATTGCAAGCTTTTGTTATATTTCAAATAGTGGTCAAGAAATATTATAAAAATACATTTGCTTTGAGGATACCAGTGAAATATCAGTTGTAAGCCTTTAAGGATTCTTTCAGTAGGGGGCAGCAGAGACTCGCTTAAGAAAAGGTAACAGTCTTAGTAAACAGCATGTCTGTCTTTTTAATTATCATACTTGCATGATCCTTGATTAATAAATATGAATGATGGATCTATGAGAAAACAAGACTGCTCTAAGTTACACACAGTTGTATCATATGCAGCATCTCTGTTTAGTGTCAGGGCATGTGGACGGTTGGTTTGTCATTTTTACAAGTTTAATACAATCCTGTTATTAGGGACCTCATGTCTACATTCCTTTTTTTGCAATGTGTGAAACGCTAAAAGAGAAAACACTTAAGTACAGCTCATAAGTATTCATTATAAATGTAAATCAGATGTTCGCAGGATTTGAAAAAGAAAATGGGGCATGAGGCTCACATATGGTGCAAAGCCTTTCTCCAAAAACAAGCCAAATAAAACGTTTAACTCTCCCAGCATGCCCTGCTCTGCTTCTTCAAAACAGATCGAAGAACATTTTTTATCTCAATGCTTGCGTCTCCAAACTGAAACATTATACATTTAATACAGGTGTAAACCTGATGAGACAAAATAAATGGTAAAGAAAAAATGTCCTCTGTGTTGCAGATTGTAGCAGTCAGCATGTGGCCATATTGTCCCAGATCACTATTAAGTGTCTATGGCCTCCATATGATTGCTTAGTAAGCCAAGCCACATCTCTCCTGGATCTCATCCACAGAGGGGGAGAGGACGAAGAAAAATTATTGGATGAAAGTCAGCATTCTTCTTGCCATCGGCCCTCCATGTTTGGTGTGGTGCACTTGCAGCTCAGAGATGCTAGGATTGGTAGCCGTATGCTAATGCCCCTGAAAGAAAGAGGGGAGAAACAGCAGTTTAGAAATTAAATATCTGCTGTCTGAATGCTACTATAAGAAAAACAAATAATTCACCTGTAGCTAAGTCCAATATGTTTCAGTTTAAAGTGTCTATTCACTTCAATTAAACACACATTTCTGACTTACTTCAGTGTTATCAAGACATGAACACATGTTTCTAGTGATCTCTAAATACAGATGGCTTTATTTCAAGGCAAAAACTGTAGGCATTGAAAATTGGTATTTGAAGTTGTAGTCCTTTTGTAAATTAATAAAAGGGTTCTGAGATTAGTTTTAGTAAAATATATTTATTGTGTACACCCCAATACAATTGAAGTTAATGTAATTTGTGGGTTTCACAGCAATGAATAATTCAAGTAGGTGTAATAAAATATTTTTTTAAACAAATCCATTTGTTTCTGGTAGAGGCAGAAATTAAAAATACAGATACCTCAAACCTGGAAAATAAAACCAAAACTATCTGCATAGATACTGTGCCAATACCAATTCATCTCTCTCTCTGTGTGTGTGTGTGTGTGTGTGTGTGTGTGTGTGTGTGTGTGTGTGTGTGTGTGTGTGTGTGTGTGTGTGTGTGTGTGTGTGTGTGTGTGTGTGTGTGTGTGTGTGTGTGTGTGTGGCGTGTGTGTGGCGTGTGTGTGGCGTGTGTGTGTGTGTGGTGTGTGTGTGTGTGTGTGTGTGTGTGTGTGTGTGTGTGTGTGTGTGTGTGTGTGTGTGTGTGTGTGTGTGTGTGTGTGTGTGTGTGTGTGTGTGTGTGTGTGTGTGAATGAAGCTTGACTATCAGCCAGCTAAAAAAGTGGGCGGCATTCATTCGGAAGGTCAGAGGTTTGTTCCCCACTACTGCAGTCAACATGACGGCAATATCCTTGGGCAAGATACTTAACCTTGAAATGTGTTCTGTAGCATAAAAACAGGTAAAATGTTATCTGGCCTTAGCTTTGTAGCATAACCTGAAAGAGATTTCTCAACCCAAATAACTTCTTTGTGTAAGATGACCACATAACCTGTTCAAAGCTCACCTGATTGGAACTGTGCCGTGCAGCACAGTCCCTCCCCTCGCGCCGTCCGGTAAATGGGTGACACACACACTCTGGTCGCTGGGGGGAGGTGTGTGAGGCGCGTTGACAGAGAGTCGGGCGGCAAATAGAAGGATGAGCGCTGGCCAGTGATGGAGTTCTGCTGCCCCTCCCAGGTGAGCCAGTACCCCCGCAGACCCCCTGCGCTGCTCTTCCAGTCCACCTGCACAGAGTCACTGCTCACTGTGGTCAGCTGCAGGTCCGCCAGCGCCGGGGTCACTGGGAACAAAGACCTCAAAGTCTTAAAAGTCATTAGTAGGAGTATATTTCAAAAATGATATTATTATTATTATAATTGTTTCCTTTTACTTATTGAATTGGTTTGTACCCGCATTTTCTTTGCTTGAAATACAAAACTTATTTCTTAAAAGGCTGTATAAGTAAAATAAAACAAAGACACATGCCTTATTATATGCCTTGAATCCAAAAGCAGTATTTGTACATGAATACATTATAATAAGAATAAATACAAAAAATAGTAGTAAAGACAGAAATGCTTTAGAAGAACTCAAACAGTAGGAAATGTGATCGGCTTTATGCTCTTGCTGCTCAGTTTTGACCTTGGAGTACAAACCTGAATGGAGCTGCTAGTAATTATGTGAAATGTAAGAATGACTATGCAGCTCAGGATTAGTGAGCTGTAACTGGACCCTCCATCTGCATCGGCTTCCGAAGAGAATACAGGACTTTTACTTAAGGAAAAGTAAAAAACTCAGTGCAAAAACAAATTGAAAAAATCTTAAATATAAAGTACCAATACTACAGAGTAAAAATACAGTTTAACTGTTAAATCACTTTAAATAAAAGCCCTACACTCAAAACACTACTACTATAAAAATAATAGCTTCAAAATATACACATTAATGTGTTCATAATGTAGCAGCTGTTAGAGGTGAATCACATTGTAACTTCTTTATTTCTGACTAATTTTATATAATTACAAAATTAATTGATTCATATTTTGTATTAAGAGTCTGAAGTTGCAAAGTAAGTAGAAACTAATCTTGATAAATACTACATTTAGTAAAAAAGTACACGATGTGCTTCTGAAATGAAGGGGTGCAGAAGTGTAAAGTTGCATAAAAAATCTATACTTCAGTACAGTACTTAAGTAAATGTACTTAGTGAAATTCAAGTACTGATCGTCTCACCTTCCGGAGTACACACTTTGACAGACATGGCCTTCTCCGTGCCCGAGGTGTGCCGGGCACTGATGGTGACCAGGTAGGTGGTGTCCGGCTGGAGGTCCCTGAGGAGGGTGGAGTTCTGCGTTCGGCCCACAGTGAAAGCGTGGAGCTTTCCCCTCGGCAGGGCGGAGTACTCGATGTAGTAACTTGTGATCTGATCTGGCTGAGAAGGACCCCAACTCACCCGGACGCTGGTTGGCCCCGACTCAGAGAGCGTCACCACAGCGGGGCTCAGCACCTCTGTGGAAAACAGTCAGTATGAGATAACGTGAGTGAAATGATCTGACCAAGATACTGGGAGTAGATAGTAAGAAAAGAGATGAGATAGAGGCAGTATATTGGTACACTTGAAATGAATTAGCATTAGCAATGTACATGTGTACAATGCTAGTCATTTCAAGCATACAATTCTAAATATATGAAAATAAAGTTTCCAATAATGGATGTTTATTAAAGAAATAATTTATTTGGTCTAAATTGCGGTTAATTATGCCATATAATTGGCCTTTTAAAATCCTGTAAAATAAAATGTTACTAAAGAAGCCCAGAGAATCAAGAAATAATCAATATCCAGTGATTAATTTGAAGTATGTTTTAATACGTTTTAATAGTTTTTCATTACTTGAAAAATGTTTTGCAATGAAATCATTCTGAATGTTTTGTTTATCTCTGAAATGTATGGGTTTTATACAATTTGGATCAATCTTTTCAGAATTACCTGTCAGGGCTTCCGTACATTACACTATTGGCTAGTTGCACAAGATGGCGTCTATCAACTTCCGGCGGCTGGGTGTGCGGTTGTAAACTTCCGGTCTACGGTGTGGAGTGGTTGAGCGGGTAGATAGCAATAGATAGATAGATAGATAGATAGATAGATAGATAGATAGATAGATAGCATACAGATAGCGATATAGTTAGCGATAGATAGCATCGATGATGAGAGGTAAAGAACAGCGATTGGCCTTCCAGTGGGTAAGAAAGTCGGCACTACATTAATGTGTGCCCCTTTGTACAAATTCGTCCCATTATAATCGGGAGATAAGTTGCCATTCATTTCCTATTGATGCTGAGGTAAAGGCTCAGTGGCTGATCAAGGTCCGTAGGGACAATTTCAGCCCCACAAAAAATACCCCTGTGTGTAGTAGGCATTTTCGACCAGGAGACTTATTGGTCACAGCTGGAGGACTGAACAGAGTACAGAAAGGAGCTACACTTGTTCTCTTTGCATGGAATAACTACGAGCTACCTACACCAAGACGTAATGTTTGGGAGCGTCGGCCGAGGGCAGAGTCCCACCCCGGACTTGACAGCTGAGTACGAGGTGGCACCACCGGATCATGACTACTCTTTAAATGCAGCGACGACAGTGATGGCAAATCAGGTGGCCGACGAGAACGAAGCCTTGAAAATTCAGGTTAGGGAGCTCCAACACCAGCTGGAAGTGTTACAACTGAGATCTCGTTTCGGGATACAACGCCTGGCAGGGTCGGACGAGGACATTCGTTTCTAAACCAGGTTTGTTTATAAGGCTATCAGGGTGTTGTTATGGCCACTAGTTTGAAAAACACCTTTCATTTGGGGAAGCTAATTTAAGAAACAAAACTATGTCTAACATGAACAATATTACATTCTTAGATTTGCCACATACAAGCATTTCCACAGCTACAACGACAGCTTTGTTTGTCACTTACCTTCATAATTGTCGATGTAACTGGATATGTACATCTTGAACCCCTTTTCTCTTTTGCTCCTCGGGGCTGAGCTTGACGCTTTTACCAGCCGATGTACATCACTGATGTTAACCTTCGGTAGGACTTGGAGACATCGAGTGTAAAATAGTGCCATCACGTTAACGTTAGCCTTCTCACTTTGCTCTACCGCTATCTGTATGCTATATATCTCTCTATCTATCTATTTATCTCTCTATGCTATCTATCGCTAACTATATCGCTATATGTATGCTATCTATCTTGCTATCTCTCTCTCTCTATCTATCTATCTATCTATCTATCTATCTCTCTCTCTCTCTCTCTCTCTATCTATCTATCGCTATCTACCCCCTCAACCACTCCACACCGTAGACCGGAAGTTTACAACCGCACACCCAGCCGCCGGAAGTTGATAGACGCCATCTTGTGCACAGAGCCAATAAAATGTCAAAACATAGTGAATGATCCCCTTAAATCTTCCAAGACTGCAAGGTGAGCTCTTTAAACTGTTAGTTAAACTGTTAAAAATCACAATATATTAATTTACAATAAAATACAACAGGTAAAGCAGCATATTCCCAGTTAGTGTTTATGACACACTGAGTAAATAGGAGGTAACCCTACCTGGCTGTGTTGTAAAGGTGACAGAGAGCATGTTAAATGCTTGGTCATTGGACTCTGGGGTCAGTGTGGCGGTGTAGGTGGTGTCTGGCTTCAGGCCTGTCAGACGTGCAGTGCTGGAGTCTGCAGATTGGGTGATTCTCTGGTGATGACCACCACCGGTGCTGGGACTGGTCCCGGATCCACCTGCTCCACCATCCCCCCCTCCTCCCGTCAGAACCGGACCGAAGCGGATCTCATAGTAGCCGTTTAAACCGGACAGAACGGGTCGCCAGTTAAGCGTGGCAGAGTTGGTGGAGACGTCGCGGACGTTCATTCTCTCAGCTCGGATAATCTCTGTCGGAGGACAAAGATAGTTTGGTCACAGGATTGTAAATAAAGACGTAATAATTCTGCCTCAACACAGAGAAAAAAAGGCAACAGAGTGGTGCTAAATATGCCTCAGACTGCCACCCACATAGACAGACAGACTTGGATTTCTGGATGCATTCACAGTCCTTAGAATGAGACAACTTGAAATAGTCATCTAAGCAAATCCCTGCTTCAAAACAACAAATGCCATAGAGGCATGGATATCTGATGAGATCCTAAGCAGGGGCTGCATTGCTCCTTGTTGTGCAAAAGCCTTATTTATACTATGCATCATGTCTTACAGCTGCATCCTCCAACACTGTATATATTTATATATATACATATAGACCGGGGGGCTGCCCCTTTCTCTGGCTGCCCCTTTCTCTGGCCAGATTCGGTTTCTGCCGTATATGTATATATATATATATGTATATGTATATATGTATGTATATATGTATGTATATATATATATATGTATGTGTATATATATATATATATATATATGTGTATATATATATATATGTATATGTGTACAATTATGTTGTATAACTGCTGAGGTGTCCCAAGTGAGTGTTATGGCAGAAACCGAATCTGGCCAGAGAAAGGGGCAACCCCCCGGTCTATATGTATATATATATATATATACAGTGTTGGAGGATGCAGCAAAGGGAATTGAATCATTGATCCATTAATAGATCCTCATATCTCATTACAGTAACTCTTACACAAGCACACAGGCACTCTGGTGTCCGGATATTTAGTCCCTCTGTCTTCAGGAGCATCTTTGGAATCAGGGAGGTTCGCGGAGACATGTGATACATCTGTGAATGATTGGTGGACTTCAAAGTGCTGAGCATTGCTTTGGGGATTAGTTGGTAATTAGATCTTCATCATCATTCAACTTCATTTTCATCTTCTTACGTTGAAACTTATTTGATGCATTAATAAATAATAACAAAATATTGACTATTGCCGCTTAAATAAATGGTAAATTAAATGAAAAAAAATCTGAATTGATCATTCAGGTTTGCACATTGAAATTTATATGTTATATGTTTCAACAAAAGATGCGAAATCATTACATTTACAAAAAAACATTATTTTTAAAAATGAAATATTTAAATAAAAAAAAGGTTTAAAATATTAACTTTTTGATACGACACTTGACATGTATGTCTCTGACAATCATATTTCCTTTCACAATTAATTGATCTCCTGCTGTACGGTTTCGGTATTTCTTTAATTCAATGATGGACCTTTTTCATTTAAAGATATGTACACAATGAAACACCTCAAACTGACCTACAAAGCGCTAAAAGGGCTGTTGATATCCATAACTAATATATTATGATCCACTTGTGGTAAACCCCCTTTTTTGTTATCTTTTTCTGCAATCTTGACCCTAAATTTGTTTATTATTTGTTTAATGTTTAACACTGGGAATCAATTATCATGTTGGTGGCACATTTCATGCTCCTTACCATTAGCCTCACATATCAGCAGCTAAATAACCCACACCATACTCACCAATGATGGCATCCCGCAAGTCCTCTGTGATGATACTCAAATCATCTATGTCCACAAAGTACAGGTTGCTTTCTATGGGTGGAGACACCACCTGCCTCAACACCTGATAGTTGCCGTGTCCAGTGGAGACCACCAGCACAGCCACGCCCTCCTCCCGCAGCTCGGCCATCGGTCCAATCACATCACCCGGTTTCACCCCATCCGTCAACCACACCAGCACCCTCGGGAGCCCCGCCCGGGCCTCGTCAGATGCTCTGGGTCTCAGCACCGACTCCTTCGCAATCCTCAGCGCTTCCACTGTGTTGGTGTCCCCCCGGAGAGGTTTGGTGTTCTTCAAAGCCCCCTGGAGACCACTTTGGGTGCTGTAGGTGCCGAAGCCAAATTCGAGGCGTGGTTGGGTGCCCACCTGCAGAAGACCAATCCTCACCTGGTCTTCACCCAGAGAAAACGGGAGGAGGAGCTCAGACAGGAAGGTGAGCATTCGGGAGTGCTCGTAGGAAGACACACTCCCAGAGGAATCCAGTAAGAAGAGGACATCGCCCTCGCAGCAGTTTAGCACTGTTGGGGAAAACGAGAGATGAATTTAGTACATAGAAACCCTGAAATGAATTAGCATTAAGCACTTTCTGGTTTCCTCGTCTGGGCGCAGTCACACCAGCCTTTTATAGTCCGGTTGAATCGAACCCTGGTGCGTTTAGCCGCTTGGTGCGGTTCATTTGGGTCGGTGTGAACGCAGTCCGAGACCTCTTAAGTAAAATAAACAACCGGACTCTGGTCCGCTAAATAGGTGGTCTCGGAACGCTTGCTTGCGAACTCTGGAGCGGTTCATTGCTGGTGTGAACGCAGTCCGCACCAAAACATAGGAAGCGTAGTATTTACGAGTCACAAGAACGCGGATATCTTCAAAAATCTTTAGCGAAAGAGTCTTTCAAGACATCCACGGTTGTTTAGTTAAAGAGTGAAGCAGAATTAAGTGTTGAACAGTGTCGTGTAAAGTAAAAATGCTCCGTCAGCTAGGCCTACATAAAAGTAAGAACACCTGTCGTCGGTGAAACGCCCCTCCTTACTGCAGAACGTTTCTCATTATGTGTTATAATGTTTTTTAACGGACGTTGTCTGATAATCATATGCGCGGGCCGCTAGTGTCTGTTGATCTCCAGATTAACAGCAGCATGAGAATAACCTGCCGAAAGTGCCGATGCTCCATGGCGGAGGCTCCGGTAGAAATTGCCGGGATTTGCGTTTTTACCCCCTTAATGTCTGACCAATGGTTGAACAGCATTTCCGTGCACATGACTTGTGTTTAAGGTTTATAGTCCGTTTGAGTTTTGCCCGTGTGAACCATGGATGTATAATAAGGCCCCGGCCACACGAGGACGAAAACGGCTAAACGCATAGGATTAACGCAAACGCAATCGCAAAAAAGCTTCCGTCCACACGCAATATTCACCGGATAGTGTCTGTCCACACGAGACAGCTCCGTTTAACTCCAACCGCTGGAGAAGCTGCAGTACATATGCAGGAGCCTGTACGTGGCGCTGTAACTTCCTCCACGGTTGTTTAGTTAAAGAGTGGTTGTCATGGTTGCCCTTCTGTTTATTCTCCGCGGTGGGGGCCGAGGGAACCGGGCAGAGTTTTTCGCCAGTCAACGTGTATTAAAGTTTAAATCTTCCGACAAAAAATAAAAGTGCCGGTCAAAGGTCTTCTTTGTTATTTATTGAGCTTTAAAACAAATGAATAACGACTCTATATAATATAATAATAAAATACACGGAGCCTCTCTTTTTCCTCCCTCTCTTCTGACAGCGTCAGTGTCTGTTTCATGCAGCAGCTGATCCAGTAATGAGTGACCCGGCCGACAGTAAAAATAAACATATTTATAACTAGTTTAGGTAGTTTGAGAGGTGTCTCCGTCCTGTCAGATTAGACTTCACTCGCGTTTAGGTCCATATCGAGAGAAAGATAAATAATCTGAATTCAGTGTGCAGTTTACTTTGACGCGGGGGTGAGCAGCAGAGGTGGGGATAATATGAAACAATGTAACAAACTGTGGTCTGGTGCGCACCAGAAGCGGACTATTAGGTGTGAATGCACCCTAAACGTCTTTAAAGTTGCATTAGATCTCAACCTTAAAAAGCTTAACTAAAACAACCTACATATTCATGTTTCACAAAAACTGAATCGTTTTCAAAGCTACTTCACACTTCCTTCTTCTGCACACACTGCATGTACTTCCTGTTCTGCACTCTTTGTTTCTTATCCTGCATGTACACAGTGTGTTTTTGCAGAAATGCTCTTTACTTATTTTACACCTGGCAGAAACCAATATTTTAAAAGTGTTTCTGGTTGGATGCCTGAAACTATGTCTGTGGTTAATATAAGCTTAAAACATGTTCAATCTTGTTCTACAACAACAAAATACTTCAGTTAATACCCCATTTGTGAATGTCAAGAGCTTCTAAGTGTCATATGAACAGCGGTTGCCAACAACTGGCTAAATGAGACAAGCCTACTAAACGTCAGCACGCTGAATATTAGCCACCTTTAGCTTAGTGCAATTGACGTGAAGCCATGTAGCTGAAATGTTCCTTGTAGCCTAGCATTAGCTTTTTACTTCTGCTAACTGCATTTACACTTCAAATATTATGACAGTGGTGTTAATATGTGACGATTAGTGTGTTGAACAAAACGTGTTATTTCCTGAAATATTCTGAACTCAAATGGAAAAATGGCTTTTAGCCGAGGGAGCCCTTGCCATGCTAACTTTTGGGTAGGCTTAAAAAATAATACATCACCCTGCAGCACTCTATTGGCAGTGAGACCTACACCTGGGGGTAGAAAACGTCGACTGGATAAAGAAAACCACAAAAAACAACAACAAAAGAAGGTTCGTCACTCGGGTGGCGCGTTAATACCGACTGTGGGATGTCAACACAAAGCTGCTGCGAAAGGTTTCTGTCGGGCCGAGAAGCTGTCACCGGACGACCTGATGATGAACTTCAACCATTTGTATGAAAAACAAAACAAGGTTGACTAGGACCGGGCTATACTTCATCTCCTGGACATCACGCAAGTGAAAAGGAAGCGTCCGAAAGTTCAGGACGTAAACAAACAAAAAGACCGGAACGTATCTGTCAAGTACAATCTCTTGTGCAACAGTCACCCAGAGAAGGTTCCCGTTTGCAAGGCGACCTTCATTAAAGTGTTTGGTGAGTACAACTTTCGTTTCAGAATTTGCTAGTTTAATACCGTTTTGTAGGTTTCTCCCTTGCGACAAAGATCTTCTGCTGTTAATAAGCATGCTAACGTGACATGGAAAGTATACTAGCCTACTGATGTCATTGCTATAGAGCAGGGCTACGGAAGCTGTGTGTGTGTGTGTGTGTGTGTGTGTGTGTGTGTGTGTGTGTGTGTGTGTGTGTGTGTGTGTGTGTGTGTGTGTGTGTGTGTGTGTGTGTGTGTGTGTGTGTGTGTGTGTGTGTGTGTGTGTGTGTGTGTGTGTGTGTGTGTGTGTGTGTGTGTGTGTGTGTGTGTGTGTGTGTGTGTGTGTGTGTGTGTGTGTGTGTGTGTGTGTGTGTGTTAATGGCTTTGAGGTTAATAAAAACTGTAGGACGTCTGTAAAGACGAGAGAGAGAAAGGCTGTAGGTCTGTGAAGAGGGGGAGAGAGGCTGTAGAGAGAGAGAAAGATGTGTGAGTGATCCATGCGCTCTCTCTCTCTCTCTCTCACACACACACACACACACACACACACACACACACACACACACACACACACACACACACACACACACACACACACACACACACACACACACACACACACACACACACACACACACACACACACACACACACACACACACACACACACACACACACACACTTCGACACTTTACTGAATGCCTTATTGAATGTATTACTGAATGACTTGCCTATTGAATATCGTTATCATTACTTTTTACAGGTTCGGCACTGAATGACTATTGGCCTAAATGTGTTACTAAATGATTTGAATGTATTTTTAACATTGTTGTAATAGTGGTATTAGTATGTGTTATGTATTGTTATAAATTGGACAATATTGAAATGTGAAATTGCAAATATGTATTTTATTTTACTATTTAGTTTATGTTACTATTTATTTTATTTGGGTTTTATGTATTTCATGTACTTGCACTTATTTGATTTATATTCATTTATAGTATAGTCCCTGATATCATATGTTGCATGTTCTCGTTTAAAAAAAAAAAAGACATAAACCATCAATTAAAAAAAATGGATGGATTTATAGCTTTTTGGAGAAAAAAAATGTTTTGATTTAATCAACAATATTGTTGTTTGATTTAATAATCATTGTTCAATATGTTCAGACTGAGCCAACAAACCATTTTAACAGGATAAATGTAATATTAACAAAATGTGTGGGTCTAGGTAAAAAATGTCATTTTCCTGAAAACTATTAAAATAGATGTATAGCGTTTTGGAAAAGAACTCCTCACATACTGATACCAGTTAAAAACCATGAATTAATGCTTTGACAAGTCTGCAGACAAGACGGCAGGCGAAAAACCTTTTAAAATGCGTGTTTTCTGAATGGAGATCAGCTAAGCTAACGTTGTATATGCGCCGACCGTCCACACTCACAACAACGGCCTATACAGACATAAATAAACCAGCGACTGTATTCGCCATGACACAGGCAGTCTGTGGTTTGTACTTGTTTAACTTTTGTCTAGTTTCTGAACAACGGCTGATGTTTGGTTTTGTGGGTCGCATTGAAGATGACGTCACGGCTCCGCCTACACTGCGTTATTATAGTTACTGCCCCAGCTACTAAACTGTAATGGAAACGCAGCATAAAGTGAGCCTGGCCTACCAAGGCCATACTAAGCGGTGCGAGGCCCTGCAGTGGAAATGCGCCATATATAGCAAATCAAGAAGACATATTCAAAATCACTCCCACAACTTTTTCCACAAGTCCCCTCTTCACTGGAATTTCCCTCCTTTTTCAATTCAACTTCTTGGAACAACACGCTCCACAACATTTATAGGGGTGAATTATCAACATGAAAGCAACAAAGATCAGAAGAGAAGATAAGAAGAAATCCAAACAAACAGAGAAACTACAAAATGATGGCGATATTGTGCTAACTTCAAACGTGGACGATGGATGAAAGGCATGCAAGCTTGGAGCACAGAGTGAATTTTTTCAGGCCCAATTTTCCATATTTCGTAATGGAAGCAAAGCTTAAGGGGAATGCCAAGAGTGAAGGGCACGAAGGGGTGGGGGAACAGTAGCTGCTGGGCTTTAGCTGAAGAGGGAGAAGGAATGGAGAGAGGAGGTGGGACACAGGGAAATAAAAGGCGTTAAAAGGAGAGGAGTGAGACTGAGAGCGGTTAGGTGAAGGGGGGGTGTACAGGCAGTTCCATGCGAGAGACGAGGAGGAATGCTGGATGGCTGTATAAAGAGCAGAGAGAGAAACAAAGAAGCTGCAGTAATTAAGACAGAATCTAAAAGCAATATTTAATAACAGATTGTGCAGCCAGTCAGTCAGGAAAAATACTCCTGATAATAAAATCTCAAGGCAAGGTTTTATGAGAGAGTTAAATCAAACGTGTGAGAGATGCATGACTCATGGAGACCTTAGATTGCCTCTAGGTTACCTTTATTTAATAAGACTATAATCACTGCAGGCAACTCGTCACCCTTGATGTTTTTGATAACCTCGAATGCCTCTTTTTTTTTATCTGATCATGATGTGAGGTGTTGATAAGACTCGGAGGTGTTGAAAGGTGAGAATGCAGCGAGGCATGTAGGCTATACACACAAATCAAACATGTGCACGCACATAAAGACACACACGTTCGCTGCCTTTCTCTCCATCAGCACTAAGGAATTCCTTACATCTGTCAGGCTGTATGGACTTTGGAGCGAGGGGGGCGCCACTCCGTATCACAACCCCCCCACTACCTCCACCTGTGTGCAGGTATGTCTTTATTTATTTATTATCCGGCTGAACAAAACGTGCATTTATCTAACAGGTACGTTTCCCACAGATCTTATTTGGAGCTATTTTCTAAAATCCTATGGAGAAATCTCATTGCTTTTTTGTCGAGGGAAGCCATGCGCAGCTCACTTCCGGGTTTTAGGACGCGTCACTGCAGCTCTCGTCTCCTCTTCACACACCACACTTTTCGCGGCACATATACTTACAGCCAATCAGCTCTGAATTATGTGAGATGACGTATGGTGGGGATGGCAGCTCTATGCCCCTATGGTCATTATTTTTTTGCCACACACATTAAATAGGAAAATATTCTGAGCATGCGCAGTGTAGTTCTTACAGTCACCATTGACTTAGACAGTAACGGCCCCTACACACGGCGGCGTGCGTTGCCGCTTGGCGGTGGGCGTGTCTTGAGCTTGGGGAGTCAACACGACCAACAACCAATCACATGAATGTCCCGCCCCGGACATACAAAGCAAAGCATTCATGCTACATCCATGCTGGCTAAATATACTGTCTATGCTTGCTAGCTGTCCATTCAAACGAAGTACACTGGATATAAACTCCCCAAACAAGATAAAACCTACCAGTTTCACCCACTGACTCTGCCACCTCCCCCCATGCCTGGCTCCTCCGATTTGTATCCCTGTATGTAAAGAGGGACTGGTCATAGAGTACCGGGTGATTCCCTACCGCCACGATAATTTTCTCCTCCATTTTTTGACATATGGGAAATAACTGTGGTCTGGCTCTCCCAACATACAGGCGGTTTGATTGGCTAGTGCTTGTACTGTCAGATTTGCATACGTGGGATTTGATTGGCTGACGCCTCCGTCGAGGCGGCAAAAGTAGAACATTGCTCTACTTTTGCAGCGAGCACCGCGAGAAAAGCTACACTTTGCTCCCACAATGCAGTTCGGCAAATCGTGACGTCACCCCATTCAAAGTGAATGGGCAGAAGCGTTGTAGCGGCAACGCACGCCGCCGTGTGTAGGGGCCGTAAGAGGGAGGGGCAGGATCGGGTTTTGTCCCACATGGCTCTAAACAGCTCAATAGGCACACACTGTAGACACTAATTAGAAGAACACAGACTAAAACAACAATGTACAGACGAATCAGATGATTAAACATGATCTTAAAATATATTTAATATATTTTTGAATTTATTTTTTGCATTTTTTGGAAATCATTATTTTTAATACTTTCTGCTGACACTAGGTAAGGCTGTGCCCCACCTGCCCCTAATGACCAGTCGCCACTGCCCTTTTCAGGTTTGTCCAGAACAGTTTACATAGCTAGATAAGGAATTAGGATAAGCCAGAATTAGGAATGATAAAATAACAGGTAATATTGTAAAACAAATACTCAAATAAATAGTCAAATACAATTGTTTTAGGTTTATGTGTGTGCCCCTGTGCCTTTATTATAAATGACAGACTTAAGGGGAGAAATAGGGTATGACCAGTGTAAACTTTGCCCAGGTCGGAATCAAACCCGGGTTCGCCGCAGCGGGTTTTGTTGTTTGTTGTGCAAGTGAGTTATCCGGCGGCCTCAAATACCATTCTTGATCCTTAAATGACTAATCATTAATCATTAACCATACATTTAGCAACATGTTCCTTCCTTTCCTGAGGTTTAAGTTTGTGAAGCACAGTTCCTATGATATAAGAAAGACAGTAATAGCACCAAGTGCACTTAGTAAAAGCTCAATTACTTTGCGCTATAGTGGTACAGTACCATCAGGTCCCTATTAATGGAAATGGCAGCATCTCACTCACTGCTACTATGTTAACATGGTGATAAGATCTGCTCTCACTGACTGACTCGGCGGAGTGTCGCCACCACCAAGTTTAGCCTCTCAGACACTTGATGGTCACGAGCTTTACCGTAGGGTGTAAAGGCACCAATAATAACATTTGTTTTGACGGCCAATCTGTCGTCATTTATCAGAACTAATGACATAGAGACATACCAGCCTTTAAACTAAATGAGGAGTGTCTCAACTCTACACAAGTGTAAGATAAATAAAGAAATATGTTCATCAAGTTGCGGAACAAGTAAAGATTTTCTGTTACAAGTAAAAGTCCTGCAATCAAAATGTGATTGAAACAAAAGTGTTGGCATCAGGATATTCCAATAAATTACCAAAAGTAACAATTCTTTCAATGTGTAATGACCCATTCCAGAATCAAATATTTTTAAATTACTGGATTTTGATTAGTGATGCATTTTTGTGGCTATCACAGATTGTAAAGGTGGAGCTTAATTATAATTATAAACATTTGATGTCAATGTTTATTTATTAGTTGATTTATATCTACAGTAATACTCTGTTTCCATAATGTAACAACCAACTTGTCAAATACAGTGTGTTAAAATAGGTAGAATATTTGCTTTCAACATGGAGTGAAGTATAGAAGTATAGATAATACATTTAAAAAAATACTCTACTCTTACAGTATATAGTTTAAAATGTACAGTACTTGAACATATGTGCTTCATTTATTCAACATATTATATATATGTGAGCCTCTTATCTATTTTATCTATATTACTAAGTACATCATAAATGGAAAAATAAAGCTGCAGATCAATCGTTCCTGCTCTCAGTTCTTTTCTCTTTATTATTACTGTAATGAGTGACTAGATCATTCAAAAGTAACTATCTCCAAGAGATTTCATCAGCAGACAATTATCTGGGAATTCAACCCAGTGTGTGTGTGTGTGTGTGTGTGTGTGTGTGTGTGTGTGTGTGTGTGTGTGTGTGTGTGTGTGTGTGTGTGTGTGTGTGTGTGTGTGTGTGTGTGTGTGTGTGTGTGTGTGTGTGTGTGTGTGTGTGTGTGTGTGTGTGTGTGTGTGTGTGTGTGTGTCCTCCCTAGCCCACCTGGGTGGTCCCTGCTTCATGGGCACCCCGTTTTGGGATCCCCTGCCCTCAGGCTGTGGGGTTTCATCAGCATCCAGTGTAATACCTGGAGTGGAGCCATGTCTCTGAGAACACTGGTGTAATACCAACTCCACCCTGAGCTCAGACAGACCCTCCACCTCCTGCTGCACCACCCATTTCTAATGGAAAAGGATTTGCGTTTCCAATAACACCAATATGTTTTAAAGGGAAATGGAAACACTTTTCAAACTGCTTTCCATGCGACAATATTGCCATTAGGAAATGTATTTATCTAGTCTATTTCCAATGTAAACGATCGAGATACGCGAATTTACTTTTTGAAATACGTGCCTAATGACCATGGGCGCTGCCATTGCTCCGGGACTTTTCCAGTGACGTCACTGTATGGGTGCGGCTTCCTGGGCCAAAGCTCAATAACAAACAACATGGCGTGCAATGCACCAGTAGTTTACATTACAAGAAAAGGGTCGTCGTCAGGAGTTTATTGTATTGCCCCAGGCTGCACAAATGGATTTTATACAAAGAAGGAAGAAGTACATTTCCATAGGCTGCCACTAAAGGATGAGAAGCTGCTCAAAGTCCAGTCTGGATGCCTGGTTCAATACAAAACATTGGATTTGAAGCCAGGATCTGTTCCCACAATATTCGATTTCTCAACGTATGCAGTCGGGAACACCGACCGTCCCAGCACGTCGGCCGCGCAAGACAATGACAGTGTCAACAAACGTGAAGTTCGAGCCACCAAACGAGTTGCTTCAGCTGCCGAGAGAGAGGTAAATATTGCAGCACTACCAGATTACTAGCTCACACATGTATTTACTGACACAGTGTGACCTTATTAATTAATGCAATCGCGTCCAAACTAAATGGTAGCTATTATGACGTACAATAGAGAATTGGGGGTGTTCTATAGCTCAACTAATTAAACTGGCATACACACGCTCATCTGTCGAAAACAGCCCTAAAAAGGCTAGTATTGCTATTGATGGATGGTATTGCAGGACCCAGAGCGCACGGAGCACAGAGCGGACAGCAGATAACGGAATTGCAGTTGTATTGCTTATAGATTATCAGAACATTTCAAAGGGGACACAGCCCCATTGGATATTAACCTATGGATTAACTACATCATCGTTGTTATCGTTGTAATGCCATTGAAGACCAGTTTAGACCAGACAAAGAGGAAGGTAAGCTATGTTAGCCTGGCGTATGTTAGTACCTAGCGCCACTTGTTTTGATGTACGTTTTTGTTGAGTTCTGTTCAGAAAGAGTTGCGAGTTTGTATCTTTCAGTGTTGAGGTGGGCACCGTTAGATTCTGTGTCTCCTTGCGATCATAAACGATGTGTTGGATGTGCGGCTAGGATAAGTAATAAGGGAGCTAGGAGTGATTTTCGGTGCAGTAATAGATTAGCATTTTTCGCTCGGGGCTAATTCAGAGGCTCACTGTTAGCATTGTGTTTTTTTTATTCCGGATCGTATGCCACTCTATTCGACCGAATCGGTTCATAAGCATAGGCCATGGGATGCCTGGTAACTGTAGATGCTTCCACATCAATGTCATCTCCCGACGAATAGTCAAATTCATCGTTCAAAACGTCGATCTCATTGCAAAATTCCTCCATCGCTGCCATATCTGCTACGTTGTGTTGACTTCAGGTGGAGCGAAAACACAGCCAGTGACGTCACCATGTGGGACTCCCCTAATGGCGGCGGCCTGGTCCCGGAATTCCCCACCCGGCCGGCGGATAATTAATTTTCTTTTGGCGAGTAATATCATATACAATAAATATTACGATCAATATCCATTGTAAAATGAATAAACTACCGGAATATTATAACTGTAATTGGTGTTTCCTTTCCCCTTTAAACTGGTAGTGAATTGAGTACTGAGATCATTTACTGAAGTAGAAATGCAATACTTACATTAAAATACTCAATGTATTAGTCCTGTATTGAAATGTTACTTTCATCATGCATCATCTCATATTAGCATAATATATTTTTATATTTACAAAATAGCTATATAGTGCTATAATAGTGTTTAATAAGTATTATGGGCTACAAATATATTAATTGGCAACAAAATGTTGTGGACAAGAAGTAATTAGAATAGAATTGGAGGACTGTTGCAGCTATTGTACAGCGCCCGCTGAATTGTAGTGTAACAAAAATAATTCTCAAGTAAAGTACATACAGTAAAGGGGGACAAAAGTACCTAAGAACAATACTTGAGTAAATGTGCTTAGAGTTACATTATACCACTTTTAACTGGGGACAACGTTGTGCAATGACTGAGAAGATGTACTTGCAGACATGCAGGCTACTTTTACTCAAGTACTGCACTGTACTTAAGTGAAAAATGTAAGGCACTTGAACCTTATTTATAGTATTTTAGTACTTTGATTTAATTCAACCATATGCTTTTTTTACCCAATTACATCTCTAAGGCAAACATTGCCTTCATATTTAGTAACTCAGATTACAGTTCCTGTCCAGTGAATGTCATGGATCTCCAGACGTCTTCATTTTGACTGTTTTATATCTCATAGAATATGATGCATTGCAGTTAGAGACGGAGTTAAAATTAGCATAGCCTTCATGCAGTAAAATACTTGAAGTAGCCTATACTGAAAGTACATATTGCTAATATACTTCCATACGTTTAGAAAGTTTAGAAAGCAGGACTTTTACTTGTAGGCTAAGTAAAGTGCGTATTTTCCCAGTGTGGTATTACTACTTTATTTAACTAAAGTTATTTTTACTTGTGAAAATGTTCTGATTTCTTCTTCTACTACTCTATGTACCTCATTATCTTAAAGTGAGAACTGGTCCTGAGAAATTAAGTTACATTTAATTTAATATTTTACATCATGGCCTCCAACTATATTTCTACCAATTATGATGGTAATAAAAAAAGGATCCCATTGGATGAATGTTATCCAGTTGTGAGGGGGCTTACCTCCTTCAGGTGCGGGGTTCTGAGCAGCCAGTGGCCGCAGGAGCACACACAACAGCATCCATGTCAACACGCGGCTCTCCATCACAAAAGTTAGTAAGTTCCCCACGAAGAAAATTATAAAACCAATGTTATGGGTTCTTGAGTCAATCAGATATCCACCACAGCCCGGAGGAGCACATTCCCACTAATTAAAGTCAGAAGCATAATTCACGAGTCAGATCCTGCTCGACTGTTTATGTTTCCTCTTCTCTTTGTCCTTCGTTGAACATGGGAACCACCACCGGGAAACTGAGCCGCTGGAAGTTAAACTTGAACTCAACTCCAAACTTCAGTCGGTGTTCGCAATGTTCTGGACGCTCCTCTCCATGCAAATGCACCTCGCTCGCGCTCAGGAGGACACCAATATCAAGCGCGCGACAGATATAGCAGTTTTGCTGGAGAAACTTTCAAAATAAAAGTCGTTTGATAGGGCTAATGTATTTTTGCTGTACATTTGAATAAAAATACAGACATGGACTTTTCTTCTCAATTTATAATTGGGACCCAAAGCTAAAGTTGAAAAAGAGCTAGTTATAGGCTTATCTCAAATTAGAGAGAATTAGTTTCCACTGATAAAAATGTTGCTTTGTAATGCTCCTGGAGGTAAAAAATGAAGACAAAAATAATAAATGAAAAAAGGGTTCAAAGGGTACCTTTAATCTGCCAAGTTAGACATAGAAATAAGGTGAAGTAAAAGGTACAGTAAATTACAGTATTAAATAGCAAAACATAGAATATTCCAAGTACCTCAAATGACGAAACTGTATTTGAATAAATATAAGTAGATTCATAAAGGCGTACGTTTTGGTTGTAAATTATAATATTCATATACTTTGCCACAACTATAGCCTAAATAAACACTTGACACAAGATGTACCACGCTACCAAGTCTTTCTATTATAGAAAGTAGAGGTAAACAACAGACAAAGCCATTCCTAAAAAAAGAAGCCTTTATTTTGAGAGCAAAGCTGCTTTTACTTCCTTCTGGCTAATTCTGTCGGACTTGACACTTTTCTCAGTCTTGTGTACCTCACGCCACCATTCTCTCTCTCTCTCTCTCTCCAGTGAGTCTCCCCAGTATCTCAGAATAGTAAATAGGGCTCTGTTCACCATTGGGGCGTCAACTTCTTGGATCTGAGCCACAATAAGATTTAAGACTTCATACTACCTTATTTAGCAGGGCTAAAATAGGGAAAAGCTCGCTTTACATTTTTGCCAATAAACCATTGAAATGAGTCATACATACACCAACGTCTGTTGGGAACAAATATAAAATGTATTTGCCAATCATGTAAATTACATGACATCATGCCCTCTTAATATATTTTCTCTCCATATAGAGTTTTTGTTCAGACAGTATATTTACCTTTCAGCTTTCTATTTGTAAATATTTGTCTGGTGAAGACAACCAAGATTTCAGCAATCCAGAAGAATAGCAACCTCTGTTTAACTGAGAGAAACCACAAACACTTTCGATATTCAAACCACTGGCAGTGCATCTTGTAAATTATACAGCACAACATCCCAAACTGGAAAAGGGTCAGCAGCTGTAGGTCATTTATTGAGGTTTACCACGTATAGCTTTTAAAGCAAAGTCAGATTTCCATGTAGCACATTAGGTGAGTGGGCTGCACACAGGACTTTCTGTTCGATTCAGCATGAACACTATTGATACTGTGAAATAAAAACAAAGAAACAAAGGGGGTAGGAGGGGATGCAAGAATTCAAAAAGTCTGGATTTCTCTGTGACGCATCGTATGCAAATGCTTTTATTGTTCCAGTGAGACGTTGACAATAAACACACACCCTTTCCAAGACACACACCTAGTAACTAAACAGTATAGCGCAGTCAGCAATATGGTTGCACTGTCTGACCTATATTCATTGCAATCATATACAAAAACTAAATGCACCACAACATACACTGTATCTTTTTGCAATCATACATTAATGCTAGTGGCTCTTGAGTCACCCTTTATTTGTGTTATGCACTGACAATAATAACTTTGGCAGCCTTGATAATTGAAGTCCGTATCCAATTTCTGAAAATTCTTGTTTTATGTTCTGTTACTAAATTTGAACACCAAATGTCTTGGAAGTCAAGTTCCCTGCTGCATCATGATCCATTTACACTCTGCTGCTACTGCACAACAGACATGCAACATTAATTTCTTCGTGGTTTTTGTGGAGCTACCCTCCCTCCAGGGCCGAACAAGTTCTCACACGCACATCTGTGGCCCCCGAAGGCAGGCCCGTGGTCAACGACACTGTGCGGTTTGGGTCTAACTACAGATGGGAGTTATTTTCCTCTGTAACATGTAGTCAGCACACTGTAAATCAGTTGGATACACATTGTATATAACCCCACCTGGAACAACTTGGCACTGGTGTGTGTGTGTGAGAGAAAGCACTAAATAGCTGAACATGCATATGAACCCTGCATGCTCTTTTGTTTATTCTCTGCATGAGCGTGAACCACATGTCTGTATGTATTTCATCATGTCATGCATTGTGCAATTACACATTACGGGTTTTTTGACATGGCCAACTTTTTCCACCCAACATGTCTCCGCTACCTCAATCATTATGTCAGATTATGCAACTTGAACATTGATCTGTTTCTGCTCACATTTGCATACCATCATAGTCCGTGTGGGATGACATTCAAAAGTCCTGTAATAGAAAAAAGAAAAAGTGAGAACAGCACAATAAGATTGACCTTCACGCTGTGGGCAAGGCAGCAGGACATAGGAGGAACTGGGAGAAGAGGCGAAAACAGCAAGATGTCATCATTGGAGGAGGTTACGACATTTTATTCATCACCAGATCGAGGGCGTGATCACATGGAAGTAAGGAAAACAGCCCATTCTTTAGGGAGAGGGTTAAAGCCTGAAACAAGCAGCCAAGCAGAGTTCCTGCCTCTTATACAACTTCTTGTAACTTTGGACCATAATAGCAGCCTAGTTGTAATTCCCCAATAAACGCTGCCTGCTGAGGATTTGGCTGCGCATTGGAATGCCACTGTCCGTGGTTAAGTGAATTCCACAGATCTATTTGCAAGGTCTTTCCTATGTTCTGCCAGTCTATGGTATTTGAGGTTTAGTTCCTAGCGAACCATGTTTTTGTGTGGATTTGAGAAAAAGGAATGTCTCTCTCAGTATAAGATTTTCAAGTTCTAGTTCATCAAATATCGGATACAGAGAAGCAGCCGTTGGCAATGGACATCTTGGGTATCAGTCTCTCTCTAACATAATCATTTAAAATCTGTATTGAGGATAGTTGCCCATATAAAAACAAAATGAGAATACAATGACGCAGAAGTCTTTACACCCGAGTCTGATTCAAGAGTGTCAAGTCTGAAGGCCAGTCCCAAGTCCAAAACTTTGAAATTTTAGTCAAAAATTACACAAACTTTCACACATTTTATTCACCTGATTTGCACTTTGTTTGTTTATCAACGGGTTGTTTTTTAGGCGAACAACATTTTCTTTGGGAAAAAGTTTCTCAAAGTGCTCAGATATATACGGTTACTTCTTAATGGTGCTATCCCTCCACCTGATTGGATGTTGTTGTGGATATGGAAGATTCAGTTTTGACTTATTGGTAGTGAATGGCGTCAACATTAGTCGATTTAGAACAATGTATAGTTTTTGTACGGTGGCCCTGAAGTGCAAGACACAACAGAATTTCACAAAACACAACAGCATTTCACAAAACGGCGCAGCATTTCAGAAAACGCCGCAGCATTTCACAAAACGCCACAGCATTTCACAAAACGCAACAGCATTTCACATTGGACGGAAAGGGTATTCCTTAGGGAGAACACTTCTTGTTTGTGATTGGACTGAGCAGCCAGAGAAGCACTGCTGTGATTGGTTGTTTTTGCTGCCAGTCAAGAAATGACGCTTCGTGATTAGCCCAACACATCAGCCGTTAGCTGTTAGCACTAAGCACACACTCAGAGCTCACAGCTCCTCATATCTGTTCAGAAACTGGACAAAAGTTAAACATGTACAAACCACAGACTGTCTATGTCATGGTGAATACAGTCGCTGCTTTATTTATGTCTGTATGACGTTGTTGTGAGTGTGGACGGAGCAGCTACAGGTAAGTTTAGCCTGATGGATCCGATTCCGATAGGATTTACATGGAGATACGGCCCGCCCCCTCTCCAGCGTCTTGTTTGAATGACAGGAGTAAACACAGAATTAATGCTTTATTAACTCATGGTTTTTAAGGGGCTTATCTCCATGTAAATACTATGGTAGACCACCCAATATTCGCATCGCTCTAATCGCTCGAGTTTCACCGCGGCTGTCAGCTGTGTTTGCTCCTGTCAATGCTGTCATTCAAACAAGAGGCACTGGAGAGGGGACGGGGCGTATCTCCATGTAAATCCCACAACAAAATGAACATATTTGACCGTGATTTAATTGTAATACACGTTTCAAAGTGATGCCGAAGTAACTACATACTGATAACAGTTAGTAAAACCCATGAATTAACGCTTTGACAAGTGCAGACAAGACGGCAGGCGAAAAGCTTTTAAAATGCGTGTTTTCTGAATCGGATTCATCAGGCTAAACTAACCTGTTGCCGCTCCGTCCACACTCACAACAACATCATACAGACATAAATAAAGCAGCGACTGTATTCGCCATGACATAGACAGTCTGTGGTTTGTACATGTTTAACTTTTGTCCAGTTTCTGAACAGATATGAGGAGCTGTGAGATCTGAGTATGTGCTAACGGCTGATGTGTTGGGACCATACGTTGTGGGACCATGGTTGGGACATATTTCGCTGTCGGGTGTTGACCAATCACGAAGTGTCATTTTTTGACTGGCAGCAAAAACAACCAATCACAGCAGTGCTTCTCTGGCTGGCTCTGTCCAATCACAAACAAGAAGTGTTCTCCCTAAAGGAATACCCTTTCCGTCCAATGTGAAATGCTGCGGCGTTTTCTGAAATGCTGTGGTGTTTTGTGAAATGCTGTAGTGTTTTGTGAAATGCTGCGGCGTTTTCTGAAATGCTGTGGTGTTTTGTGAAATGCTGTAGTGTTTTGTGAAATGCTGCGGCGTTTTCTGAAATGCTGTGGTGTTTTCTGAAATGCTGTGGTGTTTTCTGAAATGCTGTGGTGTTTTCTGAAATGCTGTAGTGTTTTGTGAAATGCTGTGGTGTCTTGCACTTCAGGGCCACCGTATTTTTGGCATACTTTTTTTAAAGAAGATAATTTTTTTTCAAGTCATGCTGAAAGTCATCAATTGTGTGATTCAAGTCCAAATCATGTGACTTGAATATATAACGCGGATAAAATATTGAATATAGAAAATATACATTTTTACAAAATTGCAGTATGGACATGGAATCGCAACTGCTTAAACAAAAATGTTGTAATGTGTATGGGTAATGAGAAATAATACATGTTTGTATACAGAGGTGAAGTGTTGGTAAAACAGAAGTGTATAAAGTGAAACTGCATCACAAAGATATAAATGACCATCAATGGTGCTTCTGTGGAGCAGATGAGCAATACCAAATTCCTGGGGGTGAACTTCACTGAGGACCTCTCCTGAAGAAATAACACCATGTCAATCGCCAAGAAAGCCCAGCAGCGCCTCTACTTCATCCGCAAACTGAAGAGAGCAGGAGCCTCACTTCCCATCGTGCTCTCCTTCTACCGAGGCGCCATCGAGAGCCTCCTCAGCAGCTGCATCACTGTGTGGTTCGGAAGCTGAACCGCATCCGACCGCAAGACACTGCAGCGCATCGTAAACACTCCATCACTCCTTGACCTCTACAACACCCGCCTCACCCGCAAAGCACTCAGCATTGTGGGTGACCCCACCCATCCTTCCCATCCCTCCAACTGCCTCTTCAAGCTCCTGCCTTCCGCAGCCTGCAGTTGAGCTCTAGATAAAAAAAAAAAACTTTTTCTACCAGGCTTTCAGGTTGCTGTACACTCTCCTCTCCCTTAGACTTCTCTCCCCTGCCCCCATTGGACCTGGATTTTAACAGTACCCCCCCCCCCCCCCCCCCTCCCTACAAACACAGCGACAGACATCCAGCACCATACACTTTTTAACCAGACAATTTAACTACGCTGAAATGGACAGTAATTTGTACATATTTTTACTGTAATATATTCATCTTCATCCCTTTTGTAAATGGTTCTTATTTTTGTATATATTGACTGCTATGCCTTTATTTATATATTTTTTTATGGATGTCCCTAAGGAGAAAATAGAGGCTAAAATAAACAGTGGTGGGAGAAAGAGATGAGGGAGGATGCGGGTATGAGGATGGAAAAGGGAGATAAATTCAAGGAATGCTCAATAAGAGGGAAACAAAGACACAATATGAACCTGCTCCTCCCACAGTATCCTTTACACAACACATAAATAATAGTCATTCAACGAAAAATACAGACGGACAAGTGGGAGGGACTTCCCATCATTGGGGATGTGCATGAGACCAGAAATGCGCCAAATGCCCACTGCCTTCCTGAACAACACTGACACCTCCGGCCCTGAATGCGTCAGTGGTACTTTCCTGACTCCACTAATCAACATCCTGTCTGTCCACATGGGTACTGTATTCAAAGCACTGTCTATAAAGGCATTTCCTTAGCATTTAACCTTAAGAACATTGTGTCAAGCTCAACCGGTGAGACCTGCCTTCAGAACACACTCTTGATATCTCTACAGGAATAACAGGAATTAACGGCATCCAAAACCTAAACAAATATGACAAGTTACATTAAACATAAGCAGCAGTCAGGTTCGCTGCATGCCCGTATCTTTACAGAATAAATCTGCAAGTGTATATTTAAGTTTGGACAGAAGCAACCATGTCTGCTTACTGTCTTGGGAATTAAACTGCGTATACGGCTCCATCAATCGCGCTAGTTGGAACATCTGTTTTGCTATAATCGGCATTGAGTATACTGTACGTTTCTCCAAGTTGGTGAGGCCAAAACCCACTACAAATTTCCACAGTAAAATGTCACAGGCTGCCTCTGGTCTTGCCAAGTTGGGTTGATGGAGGTTCTTTCAATAGCTCAGACAATGGTCTTATTGTATGGGAAGAGGATAAATGTACTCGTCTTTTTGGCACAGTGTGAAGTCCAATTGATCTGGAGAAAGCTAGCATTTAAGGATTTGGCAAATCTACCACCTAATGTAAAGAGTCTCATGATTTATGAATCAAAGAGGATTGTATGGGTCATTTTAACAGCACAGTATGGTCCAACTCCATCATCATGTGAGAAACTTGACCCCAATGAACCATGAAAACCTCTGAAAAGACTACTGGGTGTTTCCAAATGTCTAAATAGAGCAGCTGAGGACTAAGAATCCTTTTTTGTTGACTATAAAAAAGGAAATTCCATTCACAGCCTCCGCTTGCCCCCGAGTGCTCTCTTGTTCTGTGTGAAATGAAGGATTTCCATCCAAAAGTACAAACTGCTCAAAGAACCTCGAGGGCTTGCTATGATTCGAGAAATGCTAAGTCCCACTCATTCAGTAACCACATTATAAAAGGTCAGTGGCGGTGACTCATCGATGTCAGAATTCTCCAAATTCTGGCTGCACTCATGTGGGAAGGATGGTAGGCTACTGGCTGGATGTATCAGGTATTTCTCTCTCTCTCACACACACACACACTCACACACACACACACACACACACACACACACACACACACACACACACACACACACACACACACACACACACACACACACACACACACACACACACACACACACACACACACACACACACACACACACACACACACACACACACACACACACACACACACACACACACACACACACACACACACACACACACACACACACACAACCCAGTACAGTGCCAAAGTGTGTTTGTGTCTGTATCACATCTCAAGAACTCTTATTTATGCTTTCCTCTCATTTCATGTCTCCTGATATCTGGATATATTTCTATTCATCCTGGATTTTTTTTTTATTTCTGTCTTTAATCATCCCCTCCTGAACTGTTTTTATCAGTGTTGAGGACGCTACTTTGTTAGCATATCACACAAAGCTCAATTTTAGCAAAGCTACCCTAGGGAGAAATCTGATTTGGTTAACTTCAAACTACTAAAAAATGATCAGTACAAAGAAAACTTGAATAGCTGGAGATAATGCAATGAGCCGAAGGTAAACCAAAGTCATATATTTTAAAAGCCACTTCTGGGAAATATCTATAAGAGAACTGTCAAATATTTTTGGAATTTCTTGAAATAAAAACCCTGAAAAGATTGTTACCTATTCTTCATCATAAGAGAAGCAATATTTAAATACATTACAAGGTATTGGTTATAGATGATAATTTAATGAACTCAAATGGAAGGATTTCATAAATGAAATATATGGAGTGGAAAAAATGAGAATAAAAAATAAAGTAACTAAATAATTTCTTAAAATGCAAATAAGAAAATAAATACATTAAAAAAACTAAATGCAGTTGTTCAAATTTCATTATCAACATTATCCAAAAAAAGAAATACACACAAAAATAGTTATCTTATATTTATAGAAAAACTGGAGGGTGTTGGTCAAAAATTGATTACTAAGCAGATTTGGTCAAACTAAAATAAAAACTTTTTTTCTTCTTCAATAAATTGTTTTTGTTAACTACAAAAAAAGTCTCCAAAAGTAACTCACTATGCAAATATGAATTGGGATGAGCTAACATTGAACATTTAATAAAACAAATTGCTTAATTACAACACTAGTTTTTAAAACAACAAATCCATTTTCCTTTTCACCACCTTCCTTTCAGCTGTGTCTTGGCCTTGGTGGACAGCAGCTGGATTCTCCATTCTCTCCTCCCTTTGTGATTCCTCGCTCTCTGATTGCTCCTCCCCCCGCACGCACACTCCCTCCTCTGCAGTCCCAGTTGCCTCCCACCCTTAGTAACACTCCAGTATATTATACAAACACAAGGACACACACACAAGCCCTCACATGTACACCAAGAGAGTAACACAAGCCAAAATACGGGGTATAAATGCACACACAAAAGGGAGCTGAAGTCACTTTTGTGGTATGTCTGAAAGTTTAAAGAGGCAGGGGATTGTAATTACAAGTGCATCCGTAGTGGAATCTGTCAGGGCAGGTTGAGTTAAGGGAGCGGGGGGGGGGTTAACCTGGCAACTTATCAAAGCTATCGGTGTGAGGCAAACCCTCTCTTATGTCTGCATGCTGTAAATGAATGCACACATAAAACAGAATGTACACAAAGGCTTGTAAATCTATCAAAAGGTAATCAGAATCATAGGGGTTAGGGTTAACCCTATAGTGTTGCAGAGATAGAACATTTACTCCAGCCTCACCAGGTGTGAGCATCCCATCCTCCTTTATTGACAGAAAGATGACCGGCACGTCCTGCCTGTTAACACCATCACCTGTCATCCATATCCGCCTATCCACTTAAAGTCTTTGCCTTTCACTTCCTGGCACAGTGGTTCTACACATGCTCAAAGTTTCAGCTTTTCTCTTGTTATCTTTTTCCCACTTCCTGGTCTTTCTTTATAGCAAACGCACACAAAACACGCCCTCCAAAGTGCCCCGCAGGTCACGTCGTCCACTTCATCTCGGTTTCACTCATCTCCCCTCCCGTCGATTGTCAAGGTGACAGATAGAGCCGGGGGTAGTTGTGTTTGAACTTGTCTGGCTTGAGCTCTGCTTGTCTGCCTGTCTGTTATCCAATGAGTAATCCATTGTACGGCTGAACACACACACACTGGCAGGTTGTGTGATATAGCTCAAGAACAAGAGGGAAGAGGAGTTTTTAGCCCGAGGGAGATCGATGGCTGATGTGTGAGACGTGAAGTCTGCTGGTTAGGTTAAAGAATTTGTGGAAAGTTAGCTCAAGCTTCAGTGGTTGGAAACAGTAACAGTATTGGCTGTCATGCAGTAATGAATGACTCAAACGGTTTGTTTAACAAACTCCAACTTTGTTTTTAATTAGCAGCACTAGCAGCATAGCCCCATGGCAGCAATGTCAATTTGTCAGTTGGTCCATCACTCTTGTATGGACTGGAACTTCTCAACTATTGGATTGAATGCCATGAAATTCTAGATATCCCCAACAAATGTTTGGTGGTTCATTTTGGCAGTGAGTGAACAGAAAAAATAATAAATGATCACTTGGAGAACGCAGACATCCCCCAAGGCCATTCCATATTTTGCAATGTCAAACCCATTTGAAAAATACATTGTGATTCGAAAAAGTCGAATGTGTTCTTCCTTTGCCAATACACTCACCAATTGAAAACATATCGTCCTTGGCGGAGGTAATAAATCAGGAGAGCAGAGTATTTAAGTAGTATAAAATGTTCTTGTTATCAGATCTATCTCCCAGATGATGAGAAGCAATTATATTAAGAAGTAAAGTAATTAGAGGGTGCTCAAAGTATGAATTGATGAGTCAAATGTTTGTGTTTATAAAAATGTCTGTCTCATATTTCAACTGGCAATGCCAAATTATATTTAAATCTACAAGTGGTGGCTCTTCCTAAAACAATACTGACATGGGAAGGAAATAGGCATTTGCAAATATAAAAACAAGTGGACATGCATGAATATATCCATTAACAGATAAGCACTGAAAGGACAAACTGTAAAACAGCTGCAAAATAAAGTCCATAACACTTTACCAGAACCCAAAATGATCGACCCAAAAAATCGTCCAGAAATATTCAGTTTACTATCATATTAAAGTTAACCTATCATGCTATATTTGAAAAATATATTGTCGAGATCAGCTGCTGGGCTCTCAGAAGAGGGGGAGGAAAAGAGAGGCTCTGTCCTCCGTGTATTATTCTTATATGATTATATAGAGTCGTTATTCATTTGTTTTAAAGCTCAATAAATAACAAAGAAGACCTTTGACCGGCATTTTTCTAATTTTATCCGGAAGATTTAAACTTTAACGGACATGTTGCCCGGCGAAAAAAAATCTAACTGAAACTCTGCCGCACGGTCCCCTCGTTCCTTCGAAGAGGCGGAGAGGTGGGTGTTTGTCTCGGGGAGGGAGAAAAAGAGCCAAAGCGGAGAATAAACAGAAGGGCCACCATGGCAACCATGCACGGGAAGTCTTCTTCGCTGCTTTTGTGGCAGACTACAGCGCCACTTACAGGCCTGGCATATGTACTACAGCGTCTCCAGCGCTTTCGAGCGGTCTCTCATTCCCCTGATAGGTGGAGAGTTGGCCATATAGGTGGAGCACCCCTTTTCTGACGTCAGAAAAATTCAAATCTGTATCAGCTCCGTTGCAGCCCCGTTTTTAGAGATTTGGGTATGGAGGAAAAGAGAGAGGGTTGTGTTTTCTGACACTTGGTGAGTTCCCTGACACACCGGGGACACATATTCATGTATAAAAGATGTACAAAAGTGCATTTTGCATGATCGGTCCCCTTTAAGTCAAAATGCATCAAATAATAAACTTTAAGTAGCTTAATTAATAATTGATTACAAAATTGTTTATATTTGTATCAATGCAATATCTTATTACTTGTAATAATGCATTTGAACACATTGTTATTTTAAAAAGGGGCCCTTTTCTGCTTTTTAGGGTTTTCCTGTCCTGTAATGTGTTATATAGGTTTTTGTGCATGTAAATGGCCTGCAAAGGCTAAAATCCCAAAGTGCCCTCCAGAAGGAGTTTCTCTACCCCCTGCCTGAAACGCCTCGATAGGACTCCTTGGTTTACTTTCATAATATAGTGACATCAGTTTGTAACACTTACGCTTATTGGCTAGCACTCCAATACATTGTACGTGAGAGGCTAAGGTGCGGAACATCAAGCGGTCGACCAATCACCACAGAGCCGGCCATTCGAAACTGGCCGGCCGGTCAAACCAATCAGAGAAGACTGGGCTCTGGTTTCAGACAGAGGGTGAAAAGAGGTGCTGCAGCAGTTTCAGTATGAAAAAAAAAAAAATACCTTTTGAACATGAAATCATGTAAATATGTCAAAGAAGAAGCACAAAAATACAAATATGAATCTGCATTATATTTCCTCTTCAATGAAACCACCTGAGAAACTGAAACTGAAGAAAAACTGAAACAGAAGTGTAACCACTGTTCACATAGGATTTTAATCTCAGGTTTTAAAAATTGTGATGATTTTTATTCAAGGTACAGCAAAGGTTCACTTGATATTTTCTTTTCTATCTCTGCTTTCTTCACTCAAGGTTTTTCAAATTCAGTGTCAGGGCTTTTATTTCCCCCCGGACACAAGTCTAGGCAAGTCTGTAAAACGAGAACTCATATGGGTCCTATCCGACAATTCCTCCCTCACAATGCCTCTTAACTGTGTATCATATAGCAGTTATTTGTTTATGTTGCACTTGCTGAGTTTAATGAAGAAATCATTTTTATAGTATGCAAGTAAGACATTCCAAATAAAGATGCGTTATTGTGTATCATTAGTAGTCAAGCTGTGGCTTTGCTACATATAAAGTCTTGTTTATGATGCACTAGAGGCTGTTCAGTAGGCTATGTAAACAGGATGACAGACAAATACACCACACATAAGTTTAGGATTCCTCTGTGACAAGGTCAGGATATTATTTTGACAAAGTACCCACTAACAGTTCCTCCACATAAGGACCTGGTGGAAGTTTAATCTGCCTTTACACTCTTTTCCGGTGTTTACCTTTTCCTCTCTTGTCATTCCCCAGAATTCAAGCTGGAAAAAAACACCAATGGAGAGGAGAGTCGTGCCAAGGATATACAGTTAAATGGAGCTGATGAAGCAAATGGGAAGGGAGTGGGAGGAAAGGCGCAGCCAAATACTCAAGAGAGAGTCAGAGATCATCAGAACAGAGATCAGAGAGTTTGTATGAAAAAGTAGCGTGCAATGTATAAGAAAATATAAGTTCAATTCAATATAAAGGAGTCATTAACATACATTGAAACGCACTATGTTAAAAATACACTGAAATCCACTCTTAGATAATAATATTCTAATATTTTTGTTGCACTATATTTAATTCCTTTTTATTTACCTCATTATGAAATGTTAGGTCTACTGTACTTTACATTACAGCTGTACTCAACTTATAGTGCTAAACTGATTTATGTCATTGTAAAATACACATATACTGTACTATCCTACACACTTTTACAATACTATATTCAACTATTGTACTATACTATTCCATATAATACTGTACTGTTGACTGCTATTATGCACTAAATTATGTATTTCTATACAGAAGGCCTATAACCAGGTGTGGATGAAGTATTCAAATGTGTACTTAGGTAAAAGTAGTAGTACTACAGTCCTCTTTTACAAGTAAAGGTCCTGTGTTCAAATTTGTAAAAGTACAAAAGCATTAGCATCAAGTTATACATAAAGTACCAAAAGCAAAAGTACTTATCATGCATAACAGACCGTTTTATAATAATATTTAACTATAAATATTGATGCATTAAGTGTTCATTAAAAATATATTGCAGGTGGTAAACATTTTTATTATTTTTTATTGTTTAATATCTACTGCCAAGTAGGTTGATTTTCACTAAGGGATCCATACATTGTTTTAAACAAAAAAAATCATGTTAAATATGTGTTCAAATAAATGTGGTTGAAAAAAGCACAATATCTGTGTTCATGTACATTTATCTACGTTATTGCGTTATTGTTGTTATTCTTATTTATACCGTTACTTACATTTGTACTCTTATTTTTATTCTTGTAATTCTTGTGTAAACTCTTTTTCTGTACTGTCCGGTGTTTCATTCTTATTGTGCAGCTATGACAGCTGAATTTCACTACAGGGATCAATAAAGGTCTATCTTATCTTATCTTATTTTATCTACCTCCTTTTGGAGTAGAAGTAAAAAGCAGAAAGAAATGGAAATAATCAAATGATGTGCAAGTATCTCAAAACTGCACTTAAGAACATGTCCTTAGTAACTGTCCTCCACTGCTATAGCCATGGTAAACTGGGTATGTTAGTGTATGATTCATAGGGCTTATCTCCCTTGTGCATTAAACATTCATTCCCAATCATTCCAAATGCATTAGCAGTGGTCTATTAAAATTGCCTTTTGCTCTTCTATCTTTATGCTTGTGACCTTGAATTTAAATCCACACATTAACCCCGCACCATGGAACAATGCAGTGTTCTGTTGCATTCTTAGCACATGGCAGCATCTTATCAAATTATTCCAGTGTGCATCCATGACCGTGTCCTTGATTGAAGCCAGTTGGCAGGAAACCGTCCTCATTCTGATATAAGCCTACTGCCAAGAGCATCTGATGGGTAGCATGTTGTTGATGGCAAAAAGACAGACAAGCCATACATGGACCTTGGAATAACTGGACAAATTGAAGAATGTGTGTAATGGCCATGAAAAAAGCATATTTCTGCTTTGCTATTCAACTCAATAGGGAATTCTACCACATTTCAGGGTAATCTTCATTATAAAAAAGTATAAGTTTATTATGAAAGTGACCAACAATATAATTGGTATGATCAGGGTTGTGGTGAAGGCAGAACTGCAAATAGGCAATGTGGCGAGAAAATAAATGTAACACTCACATCTACTGGCCATCAGCTGTACTAGCTAGCACTGATGTTGGATGGTGTGTCATGTCATAGACTGTAAATGCACAGTAGGTTCTGTATAAAGCAGACCCTCGTTGCATCTTTTCCTGATTTAAAGTGGTGTAATGCATCAATATAATATAATTTTCTCTGACAAAACCCTTTTTAAACGTGTCAGTCGTGAACAGACCATCCATGCCCCATTATAGGTGTACGTGGACGTTGCGTCACTTAAAAGTTGCAAACAAATGATGCCTTCAAGGACACTCGAAATTATTAAGATAAATCTGTGAACAGCCATGTGAATGTCCCAATACAGTTTGTGGTGTAACACAGGACGCTGTGTTTTTTTATACGGTGCTATAGAAGGTCGGTAACAGAGATATATGCTACACGTTTTAGGAAGTTACGTAGTTTATAGACTGTGGGGCCGTTTCACATGTAATTGTCAGATGTCAGAGCCCAGGAGGAGCACATGAACGCATCGAAAGTGTAGTGTGCAGAGTGGAGATATCTGTAGCCATGGACGAAAAACAGAGCAGTACGGATCAGAATTTTACTCCAGGTACCAAATACAATTAATTTGTTATTTTCCACAGTACGGCAGTAGCTAACATTATTACATTTACGACATTATCAAAGTTACCGGTGGACCGTTAGCTACCAAAGTTAACAGCCCAGGCAGCAGTCACTCCCAGCCAGCTGTGTTTAGCAGCTAACCCAAGTGTTGTTGACATGCACTGGTTTAAGTTACACGTTTACTTTTTAAATATATCTAAGAAGATTTTTTTTTTTTAAACATATTGGTCACACTACGCACTCTCTATATGTTTAATTCAGTCCATTTCCTCAGATAAACGATATCGCAGAAACTAAATCTATAGTTCCGTGTAGCCAGAGCCATATCTATCTATATGGCGCTGCGTGTAGCTATTCGCAGGAATTGAACAAAACTTAAAACCAAACCACGTTTTAAAACTGTTCAGTTCAATGCTTAATCTCTATTAAGTGACATAAACATATTATTGTTGCCTTCACACCAATCATTGGGGTCTTCTGATAAATTCGGCATGCAGGTGGTCCACCAAACAGCATTTCAAATATTCCTACACATTGTCTGTTTACTCTCAAAAGCATACTTTTTGAGTTGTTGACTTCATGTGTTTTTGATATGTCACTTACTTGTTTTTGGTTTCTTTCTTGGATGTGAATCAAACTACTACCTTGAAGTTAATAATTAAGCCTTGTCCATTTATCACTTCAGACCCAGGGGGGGCAGGAGCAACACACGATGCCCCACGTGACCCCAGGCCCGAGGATATCATTAGCAGACAGCTGAGTGAGCAGGGCCGCTTCGCCTATGCTGCCCTGTGTGCTGTGTCTCTGGGGCATCTGTTCACTGGACCTGAGAACAGGTAACAGAGCCATGAGGATACAGTCATCATAAGATGTTGTGTCCTTCCTTGTAAAATCAATAAAACCCCAACCTAAAAGCCTACCATCAATATTCCTCTAATTTGAATTTGGATCTGTTTTGTTTAATAGGGACCAAGCTATTTTACATAGATCCATTGCAGCTAATTTCCAAACCTAGTTCGGTATTTACATATAGGCTACACTACAGCGTTGTTATAATATACACAGTTCGGTATCATAGATCGAGAATACACTTCAAATATGGAAATACAATACAATACACATTACACACACCATAATTACAACAATGCACCTACACTAATACACATTGGTTCTTAAAGTACATGTGTTAAAAATAGGTACGGCTTGTGTTAAAGGATTTTAGATCTCGAATTAATTTCATATCAGAGGGTAATGTGTTCCAAAGTTGACAACCCTTTGTGGTAATAATTTAAAAAGAAACAAGGAGAACGCTCTTTAAAAAATAATAAACAAATAAATGCATTCAAATTAAAATACAGAATCTAATTTATGAATACAAAAACATACTAATTAGAGTAATAATAATTACAAAAGTAGCAATAATAGTGTTACTTTATAACTTTGCCTACAACATGTACAAATAAAGGGAGTGATTCACACCCACTCTTTAAGAAGTGACCCACATACATTTGTATTGTTGACATTTAAAAAAAAAATAGCAGCAGTATAGGCAGTTTAAACCTCCAGAATATCATGACAACTGGCCTTTTAATACTTTGTTTGTAGAAATGAAAAATGTTAACCAAACTGAATGATGTTTCTTTCTCAGTGCGTTCAGGGAGCAGCATCTGCAGGGCCTGGTCCGCTGGCTGGACCTGGATGAGTCGGTGATGCCGGTGATGGGGGCTTTCCTGTCGGGCCTGGGCTTTGAAGGCTCCGACACCTTCCTCTCCACCTTACAGGCCGAACCTCTGCTGGCTTCTGGGGCCACTCCCATCATACATGTGATTGGCACTTAAATAGAGGAGTCAATGATTTTTAAATGTATTGCAACTTGTTGGAAATTGGATTTAGAATAGGTTGTTGTCTGTAAATGTGTGCCATAGAGCAGATGAGATTTAAATGTATAATTGAACTGCAGTAATACTGAGTCAAAGATGTATGCATTTTAAAATAATAATTACAGTATAAAGAACTGGATGAACAATTGATTTGCTAATTATTATCTATACATCTATAATGAATGTGTATCATGAAACAGTTATTTGATATACAATTATTTTTGATAGTCCTGTTTCTCAACGTATCATGCTAACATAAATTAAATTGTATTCTATACATTTTTGTCTATATTTCGACATCACATTATAACCCGCTTTCTTTTTTCTTACAGGATCTGGTCTCTTTTTCTGTCAAAGATGGTAAGAATGCTTTGATGAATGAATAGTTGTAATTAATATTACACGGTGCAAACTTATGAAAGATATTTGATAACGTTCATGCTCTGTTACGTTCTCACTCAGGCAAGTACGATGCCAGATCGAGGGTTCTCATCCGCCATGTCGGCTCTCTGCTGCGAGTCTTCACAAAGCAGCTGGAGGACTTCGAGGAAACACTGGGAGAGAAGCTGAGGGAAGGGGGGGAGGAGAGCGAGTAAGTTATGTTTGGATTGAAGGATGTATGATTGTGGCAGTTGTTAGATTTAACATGCAGTATAAACGAGAGAAACATAGGAACATGATTCATAAACAATTGCATGCACTGGATGTTTTACTAAAGTAGATAAAAGTTAAATAAAACAAAACAACAATACCTAATTTGCTGCATGCAATGAAAAGGTGGAAGTCTTCAGGTTTCTTAATTACCATATTACAGTATCAACCTTTTACTGGAGCATTACATTGTCCGTGCTTGCTACTTTCTTAATGGTGTCATTCTTACTTGTGTCACAACAAGACTTCAGAACGCAACATTCAAAATAAGACTCATATTCATACATAACTGGAATTATATAACTAACAACTTATTATTTTAGTCTTGTAAAAATATATATTGAAATTAAATTGCATGTCTAATGGCTAAAATCACTATTAATTACTTGAATTACTTACAACAAGAATTCTCTTTAAATGAGTCACACCTTAAAGGTGGGGTAGGTAAGTTTCAGAAACCGGCTCGAGTGCACTACAATTTGAAAGTACACAGACAAAAAGAATCCGCCCCTTCCTTCAGACTTCCTTACAGAGCACCTCCTCCAACACACATGAACGCGCACATGACGTCAGCAGACTGGTGAAAGTGGCCGCCTGTTGCTGGCGAGTCATTGAAGTACTGCTGCAATGCACGCCCAATGAGAGCACGCCCAATGAGGGCACGAGATACATTTGTGCGTGCACGAGATGGAAGGCTGACAGACAGGGCGGCAATCCGGGCTGGCTAAACGGATTGGTTGTACTTTTTACAGTATTACGGCTTCCACAGATGACATTTTTTTATGGATTTGTTGTCAAAGCACTTAAGATATTCATTGCTATCGGGATGTTTAGAGCATTCCATGGAATATAACAAAAAGTGTATCTCGAGCCGGTTTCTGAAACTTACCTACCCCACCTTTAAGTGCTACATACAGAAATGACAATCGTTTTAATTATTGGCCTAAATGCAGTCAAAACAGATGAGATTTCATTCTGCGATGAATGATGTGTACACTTAATATAAATTAATCTCAAATAATACTTTATAATATCTTCTGATTTAACTTTTTATCCAAACTTGGTGTGTTTCAGAGGGTGTAAACAAAACTATTAGCCCATTTATCCAAAATGATACAATGAAATGCTTATGTGGCATAAACAAGCAGTGCACTGTTTTCAAGAGGTCACGTTACCCACTACAAGAGTCATTTGACATTTGTATTTATTGAGCCCAATAATATTTAAACTAATGCAGATGATCTGCTTCCTTCAGGGAGGAGTCCTCTCGGCGGCTGAGGAGAGAAAGAGGGAGAAGGTTACGACGCTACCTCCTGATTGGACTAGCTACTGTGGGCGGAGGAACTGTGATTGGTGATTATTCCTGCCTCAAATGCTTTAAATGGACATCTGAAACAATCAAGTATCTTATGTGGATAACCTAATCCACTGATATTTGATCATAATAATGCATGTAGATTCCATTTCCATCACCACTCTCTTTCAGGAGTTGTATTTTCCCTCTGTAGACTTTTCTAAAAAAAGGATCCTGGCTTATTTCTTCTGTACTGACTGACTACCCTCTTTGTGCCTCTGCCAGGTGTGACAGGTGGGCTGGCAGCCCCCTTGGTGGCAGTGGGGGCCGGTGCTGTGCTGGGGGCGGGGGGGGCTGCTGCTCTGGGCTCAGCCACTGGCATAGCAATCATGGCCTCTCTGTTTGGAGCAGCGGGAGCTGGATTGACTGGTAAGAGCTTTGTGTGCAGGAATAAGTTTGAATTTGGACTGAACTTGGAAAATACACATTTGTGGTATTCCCATTTCACATCGTTTTAATAAATGTAATAGGGACAATGCACATTATTAGATATTGGTGTGAGTATACTAGGGTTAGTAAAGAGGCTACATTTCACCTGTAGCCCCTAGACAGATGTTTCTCAGTCTCTTTCTAATCTTCTTCTTCTTGATTTCTGCTTTTGTTTCATTTTCATACGTTATCTCTCCAGGCTATAAGATGAGTAAGTGTGTCGGGGCGATTGAGGAGTTTGAGTTCCTGCCGCTGCGCTCAGGGAAGCAACTTCACCTGACCATCGCAGTGACAGGTTGGCTCTGCAGTGGCAAATACAGTAAGTACATGGCTTCCACTGTCACTATAACAACTTACAATGTCCATTGTTCAGGTTAGGTTGATATGGGTAAATACTTCTTTTTCTAATAATAATAATATTTGACCTCTATTAAGAAATAAAAATAACTTGATTTGTAAAGCACTTCATTACTTCCTTTACAAAGTGCTTGACAAAACAAAAGACGCATTTAAGAAAGCAGGAGCGCAATAAAACACAAAATCACAGTAGGAATAGGAATAACATGAAACAGTAGCGATAGAAACAACATAAAAAGTGTGCAAGATAATGCTTTTAACAACTAAAGTAAAAAAAAAGAGAGTAATCAAATATAAATAACACATAAAACAGCAGCGCTATAAACAATGGTTATAGTACGCTAAAGAGCACTTTAAACAAATAAAAGTAACAAATGTTTATGAAAAGGGCAACAGTCGAAAAAAGTCTGCAGAGATTAATTAAATAAGAGTAGTGAATATATTTGTTCCTCAGGTATATAATCCCCAAAGGTTATAGACCTAAACAGCAAATGCTCATACCAACCCTGGTCTTCAGCCATGACCGGGGACCAGCCAACAGGTCTTATCACCGGACCTCAGGCAACAGGCTGGTACAGAGAAGATTAGCCAGGTAGCTCTGTGCCATAACGTGCAAGGCTTTCAAATTCAAAATGACAATAAAGTAAATTTACTAAGTCTATTTACATAGCCATGGCTGGATATCAACACCAGATGTATTTTTTTCAGAGTGCACACAGAACTGACTGCCAGTAAACCTTTATCCCGTATCAGCTAGATTTGACAAAAAAGAGTTTTTGATAAAATATTTAACCTTTAAAAATAAGTAGAATATTCAATATGTTCATTTAAAGGTGGGGTAGGTAAATTTAAGAAACTGGCTCGAGATCGCTAGAATTTGAAAATACACAACCGGAGAAAATCTGCCACTTCCTTACAGAGCCCCTCCTCCAACACACACGAACGCGCACATGACCAATGAGGGCACGAGATAAGTTTGTGCCCCGATGGAAGGCTGACAGGCAGGTAGTACTTTTTACAGTATTACGGCTTCTACAGATGACATTTTTTTATGGATTTTTTGTCAAAACACTTAAGATATTCATTGCTATCGGGATGTTAAGAGCATTCCATGGAATATAACAACAAGTGTATCTCGAGCCGGTTTCTGAAACTTACCTACCCCACCTTTAAAACTGAAATGAATCCTGAATTTTTTGTAATGTTTTGAAAAGTTTGGGTGACAATTTAAATCGAACAGTGTTTTGGCAAAAAACGAGGAAAAATACAAATATCAAGAGAAACTGAAATAATTATTTTTAGCTGGGCCACAGTTCTGCACATACAGTAATGTTTTCGGGACCCCCTTGAAAACGAGATGGTGCATCTCAAGGGGTTTATCCCAATGAATAACATTTCTATATATATAATGTTCTAAAATATGTTCTATACCAGTGTCCAAGAGATTATGCAAACAAACCACTCAGCAATTTATGCTTTTTACATAAAATGCTGCATCTCTCGTCCCCCGCTATGAAATACAAGCTTAGTACCTCCTTCACTTACAATGGTAAAAAAAACTACTTAGTCGTTTCCTGACATAACATCCTGTCTTCCAGGTTCGTTCCAGGCCCCATGGTGCAGCCTGGGGGAGTGCGGGGAGCAGTACTGCCTGGTGTGGGAGTCCCGCTTCCTCAGGGATCTGGGCTCAGCCATGGCCTCTCTGCTGGACGGGCTGGTCAGCATGGTGGCCCAGGAGGCGCTCAAGTACACCGTGCTCTCAGGTAGGAGGACGGGTCGAGCAGGACGCATTTAGACTATTCAGAGGATCTGCGTTTGGAACAGGAGTGTTTGAGCTTGTGGTCAAATACGTTCTGTTCTCTACTTCACACTTGTGTGACAGTGTATTAGAGGCATTGTATATTTAGTCGGGGAAAGAGGGAAATAGTCAGAGTTAAAGTCATACATTTAAAATCCCCAAAAGTTGGATGTTCTCTGAGATAATACAATCATCACACCACAGAGGCCGTTGATGACCTAATCGAGTTTTTCTAGCAAATATATGTTATTGTTGTAGTAAGTATCTTAGAGAACATCCAAGGTCTTGTCTCCTAAATTCACAACTTTATTTGCGGAAATTCCTTTTTTTCCTCTAGCATAGCACTAATTCACTGTTGTAAATAGGTGATGGCAAAAATGAATGCTATTGGTTGCTGTTAAACAGTCCTGGCTATCGTATCTAGCCATTGTTCTTATCTAGCTTCTTGTTGTATTGACCCTTGCTTGTTACTATGTGTCCAGGCATTGTGGCGGCTCTGACGTGGCCGGCTTCTCTGCTGGCAGCGGCCAGCGTCATCGACCACCCCTGGTGTGTGTGTCTGAACCGCTCGGCTGAGGTGGGGAAACACCTGGCGCAGGTTCTGAGGAGCAGACAGCAGGTATCACAGTACTCAAACTCTGTTTGGACACTTCTTACCATAATGCACCACAGTATTGTGTCAGCTATATAAGGGTTATATGTGTTCACATTATAATTGTACTAGCTCATATTCAACCATGATGTTGGTTGTTCTGTTGATTGACTAGAATACTAGAAAAAAAGAAAATGTGATATGCTATATGAAATGCTATAGTTATTAACCTGAAATAGGACGTTATGCTCAGTAAAAAACGAAAGCAGAAAGCAGCGGACGAAAGCTACTTCAATATTGTTCGTCTCTCCTCTGTTCTGTATTTGAAGGGGAAACGGCCTGTCAGCCTGATAGGCTTCAGTCTCGGGGCCAGAGTTATCTACTACTGTCTACAGGAGCTTGCCAATGACCAAGGTATAAACAACATTCTGTGCATTATCCATATTTTAATTATGCATTGAAAATAGATGCACATCCACATTTCCTTGCACTAACTGTCTACCAAGTTGTTCTTAAAAACAATGTTATCCTTCTTTTGTGTTCAAGCAGAGTATCATTTGTGTTCATTCACAGAAAAGATTAAATCAGAAATAAACAGACTTCAGAAAGGAATACATACGAGAAAAACACACCAAAAATGTGTATTAATTGCCCACTCATTGAACTATGCTTTATGTTAAAGGAATGTAAGCTAATTTTGCACATTTGTTTATTTCTAATGTCTTGCACATATATTTCCTTATTGCTTTACTTTAAAAATAATACCACAAATAATAATATAAAATGTATTTTCCACTGTGCCTTGTGGACCCCTATGATTTTGAGCATTTAAAAATAACAAGACCATTTTATTTTACTAATATCATGGGCTAACCCCTAAAATAGATTTTAAAACCGTTATACATCTGCTCCTTTTTCACTACTGAATTCCTCTAATTGTGTTCATGTATGCACCATTATACACCAAAGCAAATTCCTTGATGTATGAAACTACTACTATAAACCTGATTCTGATTCTTTTGAAACATCTACTTTTTGCCTACGGGGTCTGTCCTAAATCTACACATTTAAATGTGATTGTACCTTTTGTCATCAAACCATAATTTATATAATTATATAATAATTTAGTTTTTCTATTTTTCTGTGTTCAGTTAAGCCATGTGTTGTGTTTCCTCAGGAAGTGAAGGAGTAGTGGAGGATGTAGTCCTCTTGGGGGCTCCTGTGGACGGCTCTGAAAAGGCCTGGGAGAGAATCACGAGGGTCGTAGCTGGAAGAATAGTGAACGGCTACTGCAGGTAATTAAAAAAAAAAGCTCTATCCTTCAGCAATCATGTAGTAAAATGTCTCACATTTTACAGTAAAAGCTTCCAGTTGCTTCGTAGTGTTGGTCTACTTGTTAAGTATATTTAAGATTCAGAAACTAGTCTTTGTGATTTTAGTATTTCATGAATAAATGACATTCTGGACAATCCGCCTTTCAGAGGGGACTGGCTCCTGGGGTTCCTGTACCGAAGTTCATCTGCACAACTGTCTGTTGCCGGGCTACAGCCAATCAACATCAAGGATCGGCGCATAATTAATGTGGATCTTTCCTCCATGGTGAGTCCGAGCTTATATTGAAACGAGGCTCCACTAAATGAATACTTTTTGAAGTACATCTCAAGGTTTTCCCCTTAAAAAACCAATTGACACTAATCAAAATTGAAAATGTAATAAGACACAAGGGCTCCATAACCATTTCTAGTGGTGAAATATTATTACATTAAATTACATTTGAAGTATTATGAATTGTATATTATTTAGCACTTCAAAAGAGACAGTAAGGCCCCTGCTGATTTGTTTCAGTTTACAGCAATGCCTTTCTGCCAACCTGTAAATCCTCAAGATTCCACATGAAACTTCAACATGTCAATGTTACAAAACATCTGAGGTTTAACCTCTAATTAACCAAACATTTGAAAAAGTGTGGTAAAAAGATGCTCGACAAATCTGAAGCACCATACAATATTTCCCTTGGTAAAGGCGTGTCACCATAAACACATTATCGACTTATTTTATGATATATGGACGTGATCATATGATCATTTCCGCTGCCCTGAAATTGCATGTTGTGCTAACATTTTTCTATAGGTAAGAAATTCACCAAGCTTTTTGTCAATTTGATGCTGGAATAAACAGCAGGGGTTTCCTTAGCATTACAAGACTTGGGCTTTGCACACACTTTTGTAAAGAGAGCCCAAAGCTGTGGTTTTATTTATTCTTAAATTGTTCAGGATATGTTAAAACAAATTCACATTCCAATTCAAGAGTTCAAATTAATATTCATAAAAATTAGAAGTGAATTGCTCTTTTATACTGTCATTATATAATTGGGATCAAATGGTCCTAAAATGACAGTTTTTATTTCTATAATATACAATAAAATAAATTATGAGAAATAAGAACAAAATTAAATGTACACTATAATTTACAAAGAAATAGAGTGGTGCAGGAATGAGTCCTAAAACCCGGAAATTCGTTTTTTTAACATGATGATTAAATGTCTTGAAATAAATCTGCAGTTAACACAAGCTTAAAATAAGTCAGACACTCGTGAAGGTCTGACGCATCTGAGTCTGAAAAACAAGTGAGTTAATTAGACTACTAATGGCGCATTTCCACTACAGCGCGGTTTAAGCGTGCCGTGCGCGGCCCGTTTTTGGTTCATTTCATTTCAAACCTTTATTTATCCAGGTGTTCAATCAATCAATGTTTATTTATATAGCCCAATATCACACATGTTACATTTGTCTCAGTGGTCTTCACAGTTTGTACAGAATATCAGTATGACAATACAATCATTGATCTCTTTTTCAAGGGAGACCTGCAATGGAAATGCGCCATAAATGTCAGCACACAAACATTAGCCACCTTTAGCTTAGCGGTTCTAATGTGCAGCCATGCAACCCTGATATAGTTTGCTAATAGTCTAACTTTAGCTATTTATTTAATCTACTGTTTGAAGTAACCCACATTTACATTTCTGAAGCTTTTATGTGTCTTCAAAACAAACATAGTTGACGTAAAAAGACTACAATACGTCATTAAAACCCAGTCTCACGGCAGTTCGTGTTATAGTGAACACGAATCAATAGATTAATTTCGTGACTATAACACGAAATGCCGTGAGACTGTGTTGGTCATTAGCCAAACATTAGTCACCTTCAGCTTAGCAGTATTTATGTGAAGCCAGGGGACTGTGATGTTCCTCGTTTAGTGTTTTACTTCTGGCGACTGAATTTACGCTTAATCATCATAAAGTGGTGTTAATATGAGAAGATTATTCTGCTGTAACAAACATGTAAGAACTTTTTTTCCGCAATACCTAAAAATAATTCCAGCGGTTTTTGTTTAGGGAGCCCTTGCGATGCTTATTTCAGAGTTAACTTCCAAAAATACGTCATCACTGCACCACTCTATATTGTCCTCCTTTTAGTCAGAGACAGTAACACCATGTTCCTTCTTCCCAGGTGAAAGGCCATTTGGACTACATGCGTCATATGGACACCATCTTAGTGGCGGTAGGAGTTCCCACCAAAGAAGTGCCTGGAGCCTCCTTTGCTCTTCCTCAGTCTGTAATAATTACAAACGGGACAGTGGTAATCCCTGACCAAACCCTTGACACAAAGACAAAAGACACACAAAAACAAGCTGAGGAGACCTGTGCAGAAAAAAGTGGAGACGTGATAGAGGAACTGGGTGACGGGTGGGATATCCCTGATATTTCAGACCTGCTGGACTCATTAAATGAAACGGAATCAGACGGGAACAATTTACCGCTTACCTCAGAGCAAAATGCAACTGAGGGTGACAAAGGGTCTGCTCTCAATGCCCCTTTGGATGCCGCGGAGGATAATGAACATGTGTCATGGAGCTGGGATGATACACACTGGACTACAGAGCACACACACAAACAAAGGCAGCCAGACTTGTAAAGAGCATGTTTGTGGACCGGCTGCTTCCTTGTAAAGATCTCGTCTTCTCGAGTTGTTTTTTTCAGCATCAAAGCTTTGTTGGAGTAAATATTCATCCCATTCTCAACACACTGACATGCCAAGAATGGCTAGAGAGTCAATGCACGCATATGGAAGGCTTGAGTGAAAACCCCCTTTGTTAAACTTTAAGTACAAAATGTTGGACTTACTATTAGTTTAATAAAAAAAAAAAATGTTTATGAAGTACATTTTATACAAGCTGTTAATAGTGACACAATTTATTTCTATCTAACTGTGAGATCAAATACTTATTTTGTGTTTTGGCAGTTTTTTTTTAAGAGAATGCTACAAAATAGGTTATACCTCTATTCCTCTCGTCTATCTAATTATCATCTGTGGCCCGGTTGCTATGGATATTATCACAGTAATTTAATTTCCATAAGGCGGTGAGTAATTCAGTGAATGTGTATTCTTCAAGCCTTTTTTTCTCTCTGTTCTACCCTTGCCCTTGAAGCAAGTGCTCCTTTCCATAGAGCCTCAGGATTGTATTGAATATACTTGGCACTGATCTGACTGGAAAATATTCCCTGAACTTTTATTTTATTTTACGAAATGCACCTACATCAAGTTCTTCAACCATATTTAATTGAACTAGTGAATTTGTCTAGACATTTTTCTGTGAAAATAAAAAAATGATCTTATTTCTTCCTAAGTCTTTTAACTCACACTTTGAGTCTCTCCTGCCACAAAATATTAGCATTCACATATTTGCTATTCAGTCCAGGGTGTCCACCTGATTGGGCAGAAGCAGAGGCTGCTCGATGCCAGCGTGCTCAGCATCCAGCAGGTTGACGGCATCAGTGGCGGTGGCGGGGGGGATCGTGGGGTCAGAGGGCAGAGGGGAGGGCGGGTCGCTGGCGATCATGGGCTCTCCTGAGTTGCGGAGAGACAGGGAGAGCGCTGGCGAGGGTCTTCGGGGCGACTGAGAGGAACAGCAGGGCAGCAGCCTCCCCAGAGCCCGCTTGAAGTCTCTCATGAAGAGCGGGTAGATGATGGGGTTCATCGTGCTGTTGCAGTAACCCAGCCAGGTGATGGCATCGAAAAGCGCCAGGGGGACACACTCACACACTGCCTGATGAAGAGGGGGGGGGGGGGGGGTTAGTTTACGATAATACTCATAAATACAGAAATAAATCGGAAGATTAAGAAATTGGGTAGAGAAATAAATAAATAACAATACTAACAAACAAAAGAGTATTGCTTAAAAGGCAATAGAGAAAAGGCAGCTCTGAAATAAATATATTTCAAATATTTTATTTATTCAATTTTCCTTGTGCATTTTGCCTCCATAGGAAACTCGAATAGCAGAACAAGAAGAACACAGATTTTTTTCTCCTGCTAATCACATATATATGTGCTGTCAATCATTCCTCTTCTTGATAAACATCTAATTTTCCTCGAGTAGAACTTGTAAATACATTTGCTTCTGCCTAGGAAAAAACACTGATCTTGAACATTGCAACTAGATTTAGAGAAGGACAGTGAAGGAGGAGACAGCTGTTAGACGAGAGCTTCCAATACTATCAAGATGAGACGGGGAGGCGGTGGGAATAGGACGGAAAGGAGGGGTGCGTTTCACACACCACATTGAGTGTGAAAAGGAAGGAGAGCGCAGACACAGTCAAGTCTCTGTGCTCTATGTTATGCAGGGGATAAGCGAGAGGGCACAGATGGGAAATCCAAATGACTGGATCATTGAAAGCTTGAAAAACAGGACAAGTGTCATTACCAATTTAGATTAAGCTGTTTTTCGACATTGATTTCATCCCGCCGTCATTTTTCAATGGCCTCCAATGTTTGTCCGCTGACTAATGAGTGAATCTAATCAAAATCAACAACTTAAAAATAAATGGTGCTGTGCTGTGTTGTTATCTGGGTTTGGGAATGAGTCAGCTGCACGAAGCTGAAATGCCAATCTATTTCCTTGTTGGATTGCTTGGCAAGGCTATGACGCCAATACAAAAATAGTCTGGTATCCAAGTGTGTTTTCTTCTCGTTCATCTTTCTTCCTTTTGCATTTGTTTCACACCGTTGTGGTGCCACCACACATACATTTGTGAAAGCTTACAAAAGAATCACTAAATGACTCAGATATGTAGAATAGAACAGCTAAACAAACTCCAGATTATTTAAATAGTGATTGTGGAATATCTTTAGAATGAAGATTGAACACTTGTCTGCGCACTAGGTGAAGGCTATTCACCACTTCCAACTAATCTGATCGTATATTTTACATTGCCGCCAACTTCCTGTTACCAGTGTATTTTTCATATTTACTGACTGAATTTCAGTGTCATATCTGAGGTAGAGTTGGTGTCTGGATCTTCGACTGACCTGTGCCATGTTGGTGATGAAAAATGGAAGCCAAGCGCTGAAGAAGAGTCCAAGAAGAACTCCCAGTGTCAGACTCGCCTTCAGTGCCCTCCGACCCTGCCTGTGGGCCAGACGCCGCTCGCTGTTCACTGACGGCTGTGGACAGAAAATCCAAAATACATGTTTTTACTCTTACCTATAGTGATACTTATCGATCTGGATTGTTTGGTTTAAGCAGTGGAGTGTTGAAAATACCCCTAGTAGACATGTCTGCCTTCTCTCTTATATAATGGAACTAGATGGCACGGCTTGTTATGTTGTAGAAAAAATAATCTATTGAAAACTAAACAGTAATGCCACTTTCCATAAATCCTGACCCAGTTACTGAAGTTAATTCGCAGAACTTTTTGTGATCAGTTTGATGTAAGAACTATTTGCTTTTCTACCGAACTACACCCTCCAACCGTATCACTGTGCGGAAGGAAGCAAGAGGCTTCTGCTCAAGTTAGAGTTACATTTAGCAGATCGTCAGAAAGGAGAGCCCTGGCTCTGTTGGGATTGGTCAAACGCTTAAAGATGCCCCTAGCCTTTCACGTACAATGATTTGGTGCGCTAGCCTATAGAAGTGTTATAAGTAAACAAAGGGGTCCTTTCGAGGTGTTTCAGGCAGGGGGGAGTGTGTGGGTGAGAAACTCCCTCTGGTGTGCACTTTGGGATTTTAGCCTTTGAAGACTAATTACATTGACAACAACCTATATAACACACTACAGGAAAGGGAAAACCCCAAAAAGCATACTAGGGCCCATTTAAAGTTTGAGTGGACATTGGAAATACCAAAAGATACCAAATATGTCAGGCCTAATCTTTGGGGAAACATGCAGCCTATAACATAATGCACAACATGTCTAGAATATAAATGTCCTATCGATGGAATGGTGCACTACAAAAGGTTTGAAAACCCGTCTTTAATGAAGAGTTGTAAAGCCTGATACAGAATATTTTTAATGAACGAAAGAATGATTTGATTGGGAAAAATCAGGATGCTAAAAGTCAAGGTGTCAAAATGAATCCGAGGATATGAGAACTTGTATGCGTGTGTGTATGTTTTGTATGCAGGCAAATGTGACAGACTGTGTGGCTGTGATCCTTGCAGACGGGGGCAGCACATCTGACACACCGTCTGTACTTTTCTCTCTAAGACTTTGGCACCGGTTTGACACCACTTCCCTTTCACCGGATTTATTTTCATCATTTTAATAAATGAAGAGAAAAAAAGCCTTTTTTATCTCTTCGACATTGACTTACGTTGAGCGTATCTCTTCTGATTCTTTGTACAGCCTGACAAAGATGAATAGGTTAGGATATTTGCCATTTTAACTGACTCATTTATTACTAAATAGCTTCTTTGTATCTTGACAGTTAACCTCAACCATGTTAAACACAATGTAGTTTGTACGAAACACACAAAAGGTTTTGGCCAAGTCATTCTTAATTTCAGATATACTTTCAAATGATTCCCAGGTAATTTTTAAATCAAGCACATCTGGAAAGTCAAGTGCGTCTACTAAGGGCTGGCAAAAAACAGCTTTCAAAGAGCATCCCTGAAGTGTTTTCTTCCACATTTGAAGCGTGCATAATCATAACATTTCCAGGTTTATAATTGCTGCACTTAGATGATATTGAACCAAGCAGTGGATTTCATCAGTATAATTGGCATTTTAAGGAAACGGCATGGATAGTATTATGTCAAATCTTAAATGTCAAGGAAAAGATAAGATTGAGAAGAGTTGGAGAACCGTAATTTGCCTATTATCTTTGTGCCATCAGCTCCTCACAGAATCCACCTTGTCATCTCATCACGGACTGCTTAAAGGCCAGTCTACTATTGTTTGTTATGTTCTTTTGATGAAGCAGGAGGCAGCAATCTGGAAGGCGATGATGATGAACAGGTACTTGAGTTTTCTCAGAGAGTGTTGAGGATTGTATTCATTTTTCTGGTCACACACTAATCACTGCCCTGGCTGGTTTGTTTAACTGTTTGGTATCTCATTTTTCTTACCGGTACATTTTGTGACACTGGAGGTTCCTGGTGACTGCAGTCATCCCCGTCGTGCTGAGCGTTCCCTCCATCAACCCCAGGTGAAGGAGACCTGAAAGGTTCCCCTAGAGAGGGATGCGGATGCGGCGGGTGGCTCAATGCGGCAACCCTCTTTGCCTGCCTCCGCGCTACTAGAAGGATCCGACAGTAAGTGAAGCAAATGGCACTGGAGGGCAAAAAGAAGGTGAGTACAGACCCCACAAAGGCAAAGGGCAGGGTGACCTGCAGGCGGCACTCGAAGGAAAGGCCTCCAGACGGTGACAGTTGAAAGTAGGATGAAGGGTACAAGGTGTCAGAGTAAGAACTCATGTTGCTACTGCTGACCCCAGGAGCTGGCAAGTGTCCGCTCCCATGGCCCAAGCTGTGCCATTTCATCTCAATGGGCAGGAAGGAGGCCAACGCCGCCAACCCCCATGCAGCTCCTACCAAGAGCAAGGCCCGAGGTGGGGTCATCCTCTGCTTGTAGCGCAGTGGCGAGATGATAAAGATGTAGCGATCCAGGCTGATCACGCAAAGGTTGAGGATGGATGCGCTGCAGCACATGACGTCAAAGCAGAGCCAAATCGGGCAAAAGGCAGGCCAGAGCACCCAGGAACCGCACAGGACGTTCAGCATGGCGGGGGGCATGACCACCAGTGCCACCATGAGGTCGGACAGGAACAGAGAAACAAGGAAGCAGTTCGAGGTGCAACGCAAAGAGCGATGAGCGAACACCACTGCGATCAGCAAAATGTTACCGCAGATGGTCATGAGGATGATGACGGTCAGCATGAAGGCCAACAACCAGGGGCCGCTGCCGGTGATGTTCCAAGCACTGGTGGTGGTAACGCTGCTGTTGTAGTGAGAGTCAGCCATGGTAAGGGTTGGCAATGAACTAACTCCTGGAAGTTCCCTTTCAAGCGCCACTATATGCCACAAACCTTAACCAGTTCTCCTTTGCATCAAAAGGTTCATTCTTGAAGAAACTGAAGCCATTGAGGTCTTGCGTTGAGATGCCTTCAATCCATTTCCTTGTCCATTGGTAAATATCTCCATCTCTGTTTGCCAGGAATACATCCAGGGGCCGTGGGCTTACTTCCACTGCCACTAGTATCACAGTTTCACTTATCTCTCCATCCTGGCCAGCATGTCCCTGCCTCATCCACAGCTAAGAGGCAGAATGAGCCATTCGATGGCTTACAGAGGGTTTTCGAAGCAGCATGTCACACTGATGACAGGCATTGGAGGAGGGCACACAGAGAAATAAGGCATAAGAGAGCTGTGCCGGTGAGAGGAACTATTGAAGATGAAAAGAGCAAGGACCAATTCTCAGAATTACATTCTCGCCTATAGAAGAGGGATTGTAAAGCTTCCGCAAGACCTTCGCTAAGCCGGAGCTCTGCTGCCTTCCACAAGTCCTTTTATTCTTGGAGACAGCCTGGTGGGAGTGGGAACAGAGACAAAACTGTGCAGCGGTCATTTGCAAGCCAGGCTCTGTTCATAAGTGCTCTACAGGTATCATAGTCCTTGTACCGCTTCCTTTATATTCCTCGCTCCAGATAATCCCTGTGTCGGCCACTCCAGCGCGCCTGCCAGCCTGAGCGCACAGCTTTTGAGAAGGAGCGTGTCAAAGCATGGAGCTGTTAATGCATAACCATGCACATCACAGCCAAGAAATTATAATTATTAAACATAGGAATTGGTGTAGTGGGTCTTTTTTCCATGTTTGGTAATGGTGTTTTTGTCTACTAAGGTACAACTAACATGACAGCTTTGTCAGGCTTTACTGGCTTATTTCTACAAAGGTAGAATTTCTCTGAAATGTTGCATTCTTACTGCTTTTGTTTTAATTGGTACAATTTATAGACATATTAAGTGTAGACTACTCCATGTGAACACATATACAATTTTTAACTAATAGATATCCCCACTAAACTTCCAAAATTGATTATTAAGACAATTTTTCTGAGTATTGGAAGTTTTCTGAAATGTTATGATTAAATATGAAAATGAGGCTTTACCTTAAAATGTGCCAATTTGCATACATTACCGGGCCAGACATGTGAAAATAGAATGCAGCCAGGAACATGAACATAATATAACATTAAGATCGTTTTAATGTCTTTTTGGATCACTTGATGAATCAGAAAATACTGTCGACAGTTTGCCATGTTTTTAGGAATAAAATGTTCTATAAATCAGATGTTTTCACATGTAGTGTCTCATTTGAATAATTCACAAGATTGAATCACAATTAGGCTTTTTAGCACTATCGTCCTTGCCAATGTCAAATACTTATGCAATCAATTATTTTGCATATTATAATTGCACTTAATTTGCAAGATTATGTCAAGCTTTGTTTCCATTGTTTCGTCTTTTTGCGTTCACTGTGGCCAGGTGCCCGTTTATCAACTGTTCATGAAATATTTTTCAGTGACTCATAATTACCGTTGGAATTCACACTCCTGTGTTCTTACAACTCAGAAAACAACAGACACTTCACCTTGTTCCTACATCATTCTCAATCCAAATAATGATTCAATTCCCAGCAGGAGCACATGAATAGAAATTATCATAAAATAAAAGCAATTGATTGGGTAAAACCATGTGCGCATCAGCCTTTCAATAGCTGTGTCAAATACTAAAACATAAAATACAAAGCTCTCCAATTTCCGTGCCCCCTCAGAACTGACTAATTTCCTCCGTCGCTTCGCCCCTGTCATCTGTCACATCAGAGCGACTGCTGCCAACCTTCTGACCCCATCTCACCCACCACCTTCTGGGACAGCATTTGCATCGCTATCCCCACCTTCCTCAGAAAATACTCCCACTAGCATTCGGAAATAAAACGGAAAACACATATTTTCAAAGCTGCATTTAATATGTATAAAATCTTGTTATAGTACATTATGTTACTATGTTTGTTTTTTTAACTTAGTTGAATGGGATTTTAAAATGGGTTTCACCCAAAATCAACCATCGGAGAAAAACATGAATCAGCAGGGCATCATTTTTGTGGTTATTATTATTTTATTAAACATACTCAGACTGTCCTGATCAGGCACATACACATCATACATACTGGGACGGATGGTTCAACAGAAAGACAAGGATCTTAGTGTAGAACAGTGCAAATGGTGACTCTCAAACAAAACAATAAGGTCCAAACAAAAAAAAATCCCTCGATGACATACAGCTACTGCTCCTGTTAAAGAAAACAGAAAACAGCCAAATAAGCCTTGATTGGCATAAACAATGACAGTGATAGTAGAGTTAAGGAAAGATGTGTATTTTTAGACCAAACAAACCTTTTCGCTGCTGTGCAGCATATAAAATGACCTCAGGTCATTCTGACAGTTGGCATATGCCATGCCGAGTCCTGTTCCTGAGCCAAATGAAATGGGCCAGGTGTGCCCTACAAAAGAAACCGATACTTTATCCCTTCCCAATCACAGTTGTATGAAAAACATACCATAGATTATTACCTTTTTCATTTAGCGTTCATTTAAGTGTAATCAACCATGAAGATACAAACATATAGGTACATTTATTTGAAATAAGCCAACCCACTGTAAGTGCTGGTGCATTAGTTTTAATTAGCTGAATCCCTTTACAATAGTTTTTAGTCAGGTTTAAAACACCCATGTTTTTTTGTTTGATGGCCAAGGTGCAAGCGAAAAAGGTGGACCTTTAGTCTTTTGAGCTTAATTAAAGCTTCAAGATACAGCAACAATTATTTTGAAATACTTACGTTTAAAGAAGAGAACAGAAAAGACGATTCCTAACCCCAGACCAGTGCCTGAAAAGGAGGGGGAAACAGTTATGACATGGAAGGAAGGCAATGTAACTTTGACTGTTCAATTAAAACGCATCTTTATTTATCTATTGCGTGCATGCTGACTCATTCTGACTCGGATTTATGGACATTTACATAATGTATTCTATATTTTTCATGTAGCCATGACACAAGCTTTGTTGCTTTGTAACGCAATACCTTTTTACAAATAGCCTATGTGGATAAAATGTAAATCTCATTCTGACAGTAGGATGGCGGGAAGTGACGTCAGAGTATTTTCCCCATATTTGTGTCTGAAACTAGTCAATGTTAGAGTGACGTTTCCTCTCACTGTATCGAAGACTACACCGTTCAGTGCCAAAACTCCGTTCATATATCTGTTATATGTCATCCCACTCCCTGACGCAATTTCTAAAGGGAGCTATTAGCTAAAACATTTTACAACGTTTACATGGCATTACAATACATGTTTTATATGTATGCCGAATTCAGGAGTGGGAACTGTTACATCGTAAAACGTAATTGTTCATGGTTATATTAACATTGCGTAATGAAATGCACAAGAAAGCATCTAGTTATCACTTTCTGAATGGCGCTCCTACTTCTTTCTAACAACAAATAAGTGAAACCAAAGAAATTACGACTAACCGTATGGTAAACTCTAATGAAACTAAATAATTAAGTCTAATTGTGTCTATAAAATAAATAAATCGATATGGTCACTCGGGTGTCCTTTACAAGCCCTCTACTAGTAGCTAGTAGTTAGCCTCTCGCCCAGTCAATGACAGTAGTGGACTACAGTAATAACTGTAGCTTATTTGTTCTTAAATCCGGGACATACAGTGTAGTTAAAAGGGGAATACTCTGAGATATTTACCGAGTTTAATGGCACCGTCTGCCAGGCATCGGTCCCACTTTTTCCCCAGCTCCTTCTCAGACATGCTGCACAGTAGCTAGCTCCTTTCAAGTGTCAAATGCAGCTCTGGTGATACATTCAAGTGCTATTGGAAATATGGGTTTTCCTATTATTTTAACGGAGGGAAAATGTGATTAAATGCATGCATTGTTAGGCCTTATCAGTCAAAGTGGGAAATGAAACTGTTATTCACCGGCTTGATGTTGTTGATGAAATATATGAGGGGAGAAAACACCCTTTAATAGGCTAAAGTTCGTTTATGTATATACGTATTTGAACGCACCATTACACCATCTTGCAAACCTCGCGATGACTTTAAAACTAAAGCGGCTGGATGTCGCCACCTTGCGGTAAAGAATAGAAAGATCATTCACAGTCATTTCTATGTTATGGCAACAACAACAAAATCACAAAAACAATATATTTTATTTTCTGAATGAAATATAATTTGACACAGATCAGTACACCGTCATGAAGTCATTACAGCATGTTCACGTTATTAACACTGATTTCCTGAGATGACAATACACAATTACTGACACAAAAAGTGCGCAAATATTTGATATTCATTACACAAAAACTTGGCAAGTTTTAAGATTGTTACCATAAATAATGATGAGCCATCAGCAGGGCCACCTTATATATGAATTCTACAAACAGACGTATTAAATTCATTAAATGATAAACAATCACATACAAATGATTCACTTCTCAGCAGGCAAACCATGTGAAAAAGCCAAAACTCATCTGGTTGTCAGAGTGATTTTGAAGCACAGCCTTTTAAAATAGTGAACACTACAAGTTGGCTTCTTTATGGACTTCAAGTGGACTCATATGAGGGCTGGTTATGAGTATTTACACATTGTGATTGTGTGAGAACAGCAAAGGGGCACCAAAGAGGTAGAAACGGTGTCCTTGAGGAGTAAATATATCTTTGGCCAAAAACAAAATAAATCCCCTTTTACTGACTTTATTCCCCTAAACGTGAATCTTAGGCTAGCCACAATTAAATACTTGTAAGTGATAACACACATACTGTACATATGACACCAATAGCTATTGTCCAGGTACCTCCATGTAAGTGCACCTGATAGCCAGGATGTTGTGTTTAAGTGGACTCCGCTACAAAAAATATGCTGCATTCCATCCTATGTAAAAAAATAATGTAGTGAACACAGTCAATAGATCATCCACCCTGTCTCCTTGTCCTGAAGCACTTGCCCCACCCACAGTTCACACTGAAGCTGCTCTGGTCACTAGTCAGACTCTGGTTGAGAGGACTTTTCTTCTTCTTCTTCTGCTACCGCTGCTGCTGCTGGTGGTGGCGGCTGGATGTTTTCTTCTTTCGCTGTCTTCACAAAGCTCTTGCTGAAGGTCATGAGATCTCGAAGCTCTTTGTTCTCAATCTGAAGGAGACAGAATAACCACAGATTTATGGGAAAATGTCCAGATGGAATTATTGAGAGGTAAACAAACAATCAAATCAAGTAATATGATTAGTTTATAGCCCTAGACTTTACATGCTGCTTAGCTTCAGAGTCACCTACGCCAACACGGAAAATGTTACTGCTCCGAAGCAACAATGTTAGCTAGCTAAAACCTGCTACAAAGTGGAAACATTTAACGTTAACGTATATAGAGAAGTGCATTGAAATGGGTGAATCTTTGTAATGCACTTAGCAGAGCTTTGTAAAGATGAAGTTTGACAATCAAATGTTGCCCAGAATATGCAAGGATGCAGGAATGCAGTAGAAAGATACTAACTACCGCTTCAGCAGCACTACAAAACACATAATGAAATGGGTCTTGACACAAACATAAATGAAGTCTTAAGTGGTCACAATTGTGAAACCACTCTCCAGAGTCAACCAGGAAAGTAGAGCAACATCCTTGCCATGGTAAGCAACACAGAGACAGTATCAGTGTGTATTTCTAGCTAAACCTCCCCATACTAAATATCGATTCACTCAAAAACTATCATGTTAAGTTGTTCCTGATTTTACAGAAGCACTTACCTCTAGTTGAGCGAGCCTCTCTCGAACAGAGCAGTAGTGCTGATCGTCCACCTGCACCGCTTTTCTCATCACCTGACCCATCTCGCATATCCGCTCCACCTGGTTCTGCACTTCCTGGAGAACAGACCAAAAACTAATTGTTTTACCAGTTTTAGTACAACTTTAGATTTAGTCCATCCATTTAGATTCCTAACCAAATGAGAACATTCGAAAACAGCAAGGGCACCTTAGCGTGGTTCTCGTGGAGGTTGAGCACAGGTTTGGTGTCCAGCTCCTTCCTGGCCATCATCAGCTGGAGCATCTGCTTACGGTAACGACCCATGATCAACTCTAGTGCGTACTGGTGTTCTTCAAGAGATAACCATAGTTCTGCAGGGAAAGTCGAGAAGATTTTTAGCAAAGATATCAAAACAATAGCTAAAAAATTAACAGGATGAAGTGTATTTTGGTATATATTTTTAACCTTTATTCTCCTGCTGCAGGTCCTTGATTTGAGTGTTTTCCTGAGACAGAAGGACATGAGGCTTGTATTTTGTCAGCTCCTGAATCTCTGAAGCGTCTTCTGTATGCTAAGAGGAGAGAGGAATGATGAAGAACAGAAAGATGTGTTGCTTTGTTATAATTTGTTGTGAGATAGAGGAAAATATAAACTCAAAAACAAATTACAAAAGGATTTCATTCTTAAAAATACAGTATGATAATGTAAACTGGTACTAGTGAAATGCTCCATAGGAGGCAGTCATACACATATACAAAACAATTATGATAAAGCTTTTTGAAAAATGTATGGTGTTTGTGTAAACTGGGCAATAAAATTGCCCAACAATGAGCAATGTATTTCATTAAGAGATACTTTTATGATTGTTTATCATTATCAGAAGAAGCATTTGTGAAATTGTGGGCTGTTAGTTATATTGTATTAAAGATGGGGTAGGTAATTTAGGAGAAACCAGCTCGAGTGCACTAGAATTTGAAAATACACAACCGGAGAAAATCTGCTACTTCCTTACAGAGCCCCTCCTCCAACACACACGAACGCGCACATGACCAATGAGGGCACGAGATAAGTTTGCACAGGTGGAAAGCTGACGGGCAGGTAGGCCATCCAGTTATTTTAGCCGGGCCGCCTAAAATGATTGGTTGTGCTTTTTACAGTACTACGGCTTCCACAGATGAAACTTTTTTATGGATTTTTTGTCAAAGCACTTAAGATATTCATTGCTATCGGGATGTTAAGAGCATTCCATGGAATATAACAACAAGTGTATCTTGAGCCGGTTTCTCAAACGTACCTACCCCACCTTTAATGTTTTCTAGAATGAATGGGTAAGTGATACAGTTGGAGATCAGGAGTTTCTGTTGCACCACTGCTGTGTGTTTGCCACTGAGCAGTGCAGCACTTGAATGAACTTTGATTGTTGAAATAATCGTCGACTCCTTACCTTGTCTGGAATGGCATTTCCCACCTCTTTCATGCCCTGCACTCTCTGGTTTAAGGCCCCAGACTGCTCTATCAGCCCCTCAGCGGCCGTGTCGTGCTCTTTCAGCCTCTCGAGAAGTGTCCGGGCATCCCCCAACACTTTCTCCAAAGTGCAGGCCATTTCTGGAAACTGACAGCTCCTGTGTGCAACGTAAACAAGCTACTCGACACTGCAAGAGGGATTGAAATACTTCGCAGTGTTAGCTTTGGTTGCTATCTAGCCTTAACTAGCCGCGGCAGCTGCAATGCCTTTATAGCGACGTGTACAAGCTATTGCGGGCCTTCGTTAATATTTGTCGGAATACAGATTAAGTACAGTATAACAAATACAAAGTGGTCTTTCTGTGTTGTTGTCAAGTGCGCCGTTTCCGTGTGAAACTGGACAAAACGTCACGTCCGCCTCGTCTTCTTCGCTTTATATAAAAGGAAACCAACTTCAGGATAGATACCGCCATCTACTGGACAGATTAAATGGCGGTTTGAAACAGTTACAACTGGCTGATTTATCTGTGAACCTTTGACCTGTGAAAAATCATGGTTATGATTCAAATAAAAAGTGAAAAAACAATGCTGCTGTACAGGAGGGGACGCATTTTATTTTATTTTTTATAAATTCTTATAAAAACCTATGTCTTGAAATTGCACTGTTGAGGAAAACTGTGACCTAAGTTTTTCATTCATTGCATAACTATACCGTAGTTGTGTATATGACATGACAATACATCTTTGAATATTGAATGAATACCCAGGTAACTTTGTAAAAATTCAGACTAAAATAAGTAGAAATGTATGAAATTGAGGCTTTAAAATATTTCAATTGAAACCAATGAACTTTAAAAACTGCCTGCAGACAAAAGTGTGCATTTACAAAAGCATTTGTATTCCTAATGTATTGTCTCACCAACATGTCCACGGTGAAAACATTCATAATGTGTTAAATGTGTGGTTGTTTTTTAACTTTCCATTGCTGTGTACGTGCCATTGTGTCATAATAAATGGTACCTCACTTTTTATCCATGACTTTGTTGATGCTTTTGCCATCTTGCCTGCCTCTCAAAAATACGATCCTGGTAACAACAAAATAAAGTATACTTTATTTATTCAGGAATTCACATTGAGATTTAAATCCCATTACAAAAAAAAACCTAATACCACAGAACAACAAAAACATTAATACAAAAGATACATTATAATATTGAAAATGGTATTGATACAAAAATATATGATACAACAGCAAATATATGCATATCCTACATATTATGCAGATTGTGACATTTAGCATTTAAACCTATCATCTAAAACAGTCACAGTTTTTGAAGAGAACCGTAAAAATGTTTTTATTGTATTATTTATTGAGATGTCAACACAATTTAGAATTAGTTGATGAACACGTTAAATCAACCACCAAACGTATAATGGGCATATTAATTAGTTAATTATCAGAATTTCAATTCTCCACAGGTTCATTCAATATTATCAAAAGAACGAAGCAATAGGTGAACGACCTTAAATAACATTTATCTTACAATCGATGTTGTTCTTGAACACACTCCCAAGATGCAACGTGTGGCCTCAGAAACTCTACTACGGGAGGAGAACAGTTACTGTCGGAAGATTAAATGAGATAACGAGTCCAGTTGTCTGTATACAGGGAATTACTGTATTTCGAGCACGTCAGCGCGTAACTGTCTACTTTCTAGTCAAGATAGTAAGTCATGGAAAATATTCCCATCATGATCATAGAAATATGCCCAGTTCTCGATGGATCATTGCGAGACAGCAATAATGGTTAGTCATCCCTCGCTCAGCGGCAGTGGCCACTCTTTTATTTCCAGGTTCTCTGGACATCCCAACGTTCTGAAATATCGCGGTATCTGTCTCCCTAATCACTACGTAATGTGCCGTGCTGCTTCTAGCGGCGCTGGTGACAGTGCTGAAAGCTGTTGGGGTAAGTTTTATTAATAATACAGCTTTATATTCCTTTTCGAACATGTGTTTGAACTATGTCATTACAACGTGTAGCTTTCTCATCCAGCGGGCCTTTAAAATTGAACAGGGTATGAAGCACTTTGTAATACGCAGAGCTCGGGCCTGGGTGGGGGCAGCCTTATTTTTCCTCACCATAAATCACCACACAAGGACCAGCAGCATGCTAGCTAACTGTAGCCGCTATTAGCCTTTTAGCACAGTGAATGGCTTAGCAACATTGTTAACAATACACAAAAGTAACTTTGTATTTCTAAAATAAGTAATGCTACCAATGAGACAACACGTGTGAGAAACAAATGGCAGTTAGTGACAGGCGCGGTGTAATTGAGGACGAGACTCTTATCGCTTGTCATAGCTTCTTTGTTGTCCCGTCCTCGTGCCGTTAGCTCCGATTACGTTATCTTAATTTTATTTGTGTATGTACAGGATAAACTCTGATGGTGACATTTGTATTTCACCCTGAGTTCAAATATATTGTAGTTCCTGGCACCTATAATATCCTAAATAAAGGTCCGGTCTTTCCGTCGCCAGTCGCTTTCTTAGCCACCAGTCCAAACCCTCCTTCTGTCAGTCTAACCAAATTAATATTATAATGTGTTAACGTTTCTTGTTACCGGAGGGCAGTGCGCGGTGCTACCCAGTTCCACAAAATAGGACTTTTATTCAAATGTATATCCATAACTATGTTAGTGACAGCTACCAAATTAAACGCAATACCCAGGTGCTAGTTAAAAGTCTCATGTATACCTCTACCACGTTTTACTTACTTTAAAATTAGCTAAAAAATATTAAAAAGACAGTTTTTGGTTTGGAACTTTTGTTTGATTTTCTTGGGTGTACAAGAATAACCTGATTGTGTGCTTACTTTCCGTTAACTTTTGACCATACTACAAGCCACGTTACTTGTGATGAGGCAATAACTACAATGCCTCATTTGCTAACTATTTAAGCTAACCTGTGGCCTAATGAGCATGTTGCAGTAAAGTAAATTAATTTAAAATGTAACTAAGTCGGAAACGCCCGGGGGTACTGGCTGTTTACGACTTTAGCGTTAGCATGACGCTAATCTGTGTGGTTGTTTGTCCACACAAGGTCATTAAGCTGATTCATACTTGCGTTGGTTTGATTTACAAGCAGTATATGTGTGAAACAAAACCAATATTCGATGTTTTGATAGGTGATTTAGAGTTTGAGCTGTGTTTAGCGGCTAGCTTAGTTGTGACGTTTTCTACATCGTTGCATGCCGCAACGTGTTGGATCAGGCCTTATTAGTGGTTCCTGCAGAGGATAGCGGATTGCTAGGAAGTCACATGGTTGGTACTGTCAGGACGGCTGTTGTTCGGGCCCAGACCAGGGACGCGCCGTCTGCCTTTTTAATAGGCCGTACTGTGTGGTCCTTGTTTTTTTATTGTTTAATGATTAAAGTATACTTTTGTTCTTAAACGGCCAATCGTTGCTGGTGGTTTAGTGGGTGGAATGTTTTTTTTCTCTCTTCGCGTCCAAAAGCTGAGAAGGAATAACAGAAAAGCACGTCTTCCTCAAGGTTGTTTTCCCTGAAGAATTGCCCCTTTTCATTACTAAAAACCTTTACCCCACTTAACACATCCTTTTTGTGATGACTAGTCTGTTTTTTATATGACTAGGATGCACAGCTTTAGTCCCCATGGGTATATGATTTACCTGAGCCTTGCACATGTAAACAAAACACAAAAGTGACATTGTTGCTTAATCCAGATTTTAGATTTAGATATGAATATCCAGGAGGCTGTTTCAAAAATACAACAATCTCCCTATTGCTAGAATCTGATTTGACATATATTACTTTTTTTAATTTTTAATAACATTATAATTTGAATGTTTCGGGAAGTGCGTGGGATGAGTCATTGCGACACACTCGCAGCAGAATAGATATCATGTGTCCTGGGTTGGCTCACCCAGCTTGTTTTCAAAGCTGCTGCGTATTTAGGTCAACAACAAACACTCTAACCTACTGATGGAGATCAATCTCTGATTTTCACATTTAAAATGTATGCACATGAATGTAATGAATCTATTAGCTTGTAGGACCTCAGAGACACACTGAACATTTACAATAAGTGTGCAACAGTTGATAGTTGAAGTACAAAACAAGAGGGCCCTGGTCAGATGGTACCATAAATATCATGGCATGAACAGAGGTATGCACTAAGGCTTGCTGACCCTAACCCACAGCTACTAGCTTCCTGTCATTTCCAGGCAAATGAGCATAACCTTTTTTACATACATGTAATTATGTGGCAAGGAATAGTGATTTGAAAAACTTTAAGCCACTGGCCCCACTTTATTTTTCTTATCAGTTTACAGTAAAATAATTCAATGTATTTGTGTCATTGCAGACACTTGGAGAGCTAAGGCATTTGGTCCTGTCACTCTTGATGTTTTTGTGATGTTGATGCCTAAATTAATCCGTTCTGCCCAGCTAACCACATTTTTTTCCCTCCAACAGTATGAAGTGAAACGGAACTGAATTTTTGTACCATCCGCAACTGCTTCAAGTTCAGATCATAACAAAGAAACTGAAGATAAAACTCCCAAAACAAAAGCAAAGTTGCAACACTGAAGACGCATAGAAAACCAACCAACCGATCACTTCAAGGGTTTAAAACGCAAGAAGTAACCAAATCCTGAAACGACCAAAGAAGACGCCCATCAGCCCAATTGAAACGCAACAGAGAAGCAAACCTATGCCCAAGCATATTCTGAGAAGACTAACTGATCTGAAACCAGAAGTTTGTGCCTACTCAACAGCTTTGACAAAGCACATGTCCCAACGCTGCTCCTAGCCCTCCTCATCCTCACCACATCACCGACTCACCACCGGGGTGTGGAGTGGGCTGCTACCTGCTAGTTTTATTTCCCCCCCATAGTTACCCCCCTCTTTTCCTTTTCTCGACTCTACTGTTTTCATTGTACACTTCCTTTTTTTACAGCAGTGTTTATGCACCTGCGTTTGCCTTTTTTCTGCTAGATTTCTGCCCCTCTTTTTTGTTTTTTTGCTTTATGCAACCATCTAGAACTTGTGCCAGAAACCTGTAACAAGTGTGTGTGCGTGTGTGTGTTCAACTGTGTGCGTGAAGAGATCTGCAGAAACGGCAACATCACTGAGATCCTGAGAATTACAAGAGTAAACGCAACGAATAAAGGTGGGTGTCAGTTATTATTCCCTTCATAACATGAGGCCTGTCATGTTAACGAGAATTGTACTTTTAAATTAATTAACTTTTAATTTAATTTGTCATGTTTTGAATGATCCCCCTCCCCAATATGCTGAATATATTTCCCTTTATCGGGTTTAACGATCCAGATAACAAATCTGACGTAATGTGGGTATGATTCAGTAAATAACATTGGTAAATTCCCTATTTGTACATAATACTCCATCTATGTCTGTACATCTGTATCTCTGTGATTCAGTTTGACCAGCTGTGCTGATTTCATGCAGCAATCCTGGGGTTGTTATTTATTTTTGTCACTGATCATGAGTGAATTTGTCCTCTTTGTCAAAGTTGGATGTTGTTCAAGCAAACCGACATGTCTGCTAATATTTTCACAATTTATAAACAATTTGTCATCAATTACAATTTCAAGACTCTTAATTTTTAAATAGCAACATCAGCTAATCTCGCAGATATAGAAATGAAAGCAGCTGCTTCAATGCTTGTTTTGAAATCAACCTTGTATATGAATTCCTCTTTGCACATGACTCTACTCATGTGGAATGAGTATAAGTGATGGATTAGAATGTTGATCATGCCAGCGACCTCTACATTGTCACTTGCTAAAGATAACTTCTCCAAACACAAGCCAGCTGAACTGAAGCTACACCTCCTCCAAACAGTTAAGCTGGTTATTGAATTTAGATTGAGAATGACTTAAATGCCTTCCCACACCAGCCCACCCTTTTCCTTATTCTATAGTTTTAAAGCCATATCCTCTGATTTTTGCCTTTTCAACTTCCTAACTCTGGGAAGCCCACAGCTATTTTTCCTTTTTGTCTTGCGACACATGGCACACTGGCTGACCTATCTGCCTTACCCGTTATGTTTGTTCCTCTCTTCACCCCTGCAGACATCCAGCGGTGTATCATTGGGTGGTCATATAAAATAGAACTTTAACAGTCAAGCAAAAAAAAAAACTCCAAACAAGTAATCCAAGTTCAGCAAGTGCTTGAGCAAGTTCGGTCCGAGTTTATGGGAAAATATGGGCAGCCCCTGGAAAGGCTTTGTTGAGTTTACCTTGCCTGCGTCGCCACCCACCGCATTTGTTAGCGCTGACCTGAGCAGCACCTCCCCTGTCGGACTCAGCCTGTCGCCATATGGCCGATCCGTAAGTTCCACCTTCCCACCTCTTTTCTACGTGACCCACCCCCATCGAACACCCATCCACCCACCTTGCCCTGCATCTCTCTGCCGTGAATGGCCTAACCTTCTTCATCCTTTTCGGGCTCCCGAGACTAGCCTATACTTAGTTTTATTGTTGCAGGGTGAGGGGTGTTCTGCTTTTTTAAATAAACTCCTTAAGAGGTGTTTTTTTTCCTTCCCCACCCATTTTTACTTCGCAATCCAGTAAAATATTTTCTCAGATCCTGGCGAGTTCTGACAAACTGCATAACTGTTGGTCCTGCTATATAGTTAAATGAATTATATGGTTAATATTTGAAGTACTTGCCCATCATCTTTAAACTTAAGTCCTCGCTATCTCCGAGACCAAATAGTTTTTCACTGCACAGGCAACCAAATCATGCGTGCCTTTGTACTCTTAAATGTTCCGCGTTAAAGACCATATAAAGGTAAAATGCCTCCATTCTAGGTTATATCTTCTGTTGGCGCTTTGTTGAAGTGCAGTACGGGGCCTAACAGAAGAGGCTTCTCTGGGACCCCCCCTCCCCATAACCCATCACCGTCTCTGTCCACTGTAGATGCATCACTCCTTTGACCTGTCATTTGCATTCCAATCTCCATCTTCACACTCGACCTTGAGTAACATTTGCGATAATCAAACCACTTCAATTTAACTTTCTGCGCAGAGGTTGGTTAAGTGTTCCCGCCTTCTCTGTAGAGCCATCCTGTGTGGATACACCAGTGTGTGTTTTTAACCACTGATCAATGCTGCCAATTGATGTTTTAATGTGAGATTGTCATGGTAGCAGTTCCATTGTTATGTCAGTGTGACGTTAGGATTAGTGATTGTGATTAGCTGAATTAAATAACAATTGCATTGGATAACTCTTTTTAAATACAAGAACATTTTATATGGTGCGAAGGGTTAGTAATGTATATTGGGCCCCTAAACTAGTCGGGGTCAAACACTGGTTCTTGTTCACGATGACGGCAGTTCCGAAGATACTGTATTTTATAATATTTGGCTGGATAACTGGTTTTTGAGTAATAACCAAACTGCATATGATGTCTGGAAAAGGTTAATTGGAAAGAAAATGCTATAAAGGCTATGACTATGCTCCCTTTTCAAAGCTGTTGCCTCCTCCCAACAGCATATGCAAGTCCTACCCCCAGTGTCAGAAATGGAAAGAGGCTCCTCTGAGCCTCCAGTGGCTCACAACACTGGCTCTGCCCCATCTACCTCTACCGCTCCCATGACTATCCCCCGCTGCTCCTCCCTCTCATGCCACCCCCATCCAGGAAGTAAAAAACACAAGCGGACCCCCCTGTATCAGAGATCAGTAAGGGGACATGCTCTGGAGTTGCCCATGCTGACTTTAACATCCCTGTGGTCAGCTGTTTTGTCGTGATGTTTTGATAACCGCATGGTTTGTAAGTGCGTGAGTCTAACCAGTATGTAGTGACAGATTTTGACGAGTGAGTTTTATCGATACACTAGTTGGTTAGTAGAGGAAGAACAGTTCTTTTAGTGTTTAACCAGATCTGCATGAACGTTTTGTCAGCGCTAACATGGTTTAGGAATCAAGTCGCTTGTCAAATTCTTTAACTAAGTGCATAACACTTGTAATAAACTAGGAAGAGCCGTACAGTGTGGTTAGTGTTATTTATTATATTTCGTTCAATGGGACGTTTTATCCTAAAATTCCACTTTGGCATTATCTACATCTCCATTGTTGGCCAGAAAGCTCCCAGAAGAATCTAATTTAGCTTAAATGTTGCTTTTTCCACCCTTCCTCCTTTCTCCTAAAGTTTGTGGTACCTGCATGAAGTTGAAGTGCATTTGTTGTTTGGTATTTGAGGTTGGCATCAACCGTTGCATTAAACTGCAACATACTTTAGTTTTTTTGTTAAGCTTCACTATTGAATACATTTTAACACTTGCTTCTCCTCTTCCCCAGATGAGTTTTGACCCAGGCATGCTCCATAACAATGGACATACTGCGTACGCTAACGGAACAGGGCCTGGCATTAGAGAGACTGGCGTGGTTGAGAAGCTCCTGACCTCTTATGGGTTCATCCAGTGCTCTGAACGCCAGGCTCGTCTCTTCTTCCACTGCTCCCAGTACAATGGCAACTTGCAGGAGCTCAAAATAGGAGGTGAGAGGCCTTGGGTTTTTCTACCATTTATACATACTTAACTTGTTGAAAAGAAGCTTTACAAACCGATTAAGATTTCAGTCCTGGTTTATATGGGGACACCCTATTAACTGGTGGTAACCGCAGTTGACATGTGATACTACAGTTCTCAGATCATTATATATGATAAAAAAATCCAATATGTGATTTCTGTCTTGTTTTTGTAGATGCCCATTTAACAAACAATAGTCTCCGGTGTCAAGCTTTGTGAAAGAAATGTTGCATTTTTTGTGTGACTACCTTAAAATAAAAGTACGTTTGTTAAACAATTGAATGCTTTCAATGTGAAGGTGCAACAGTGGGAATGTGCATTTTGACGTGAATAGGGACACTGATATCCAATTTGTAATACTGGGAATCAGTAAAAATGGCAGTACTTTTATCATAGGACTATCCGCTCAATAACTATTGTGATACCTTATTATATAATAACAGACATCCACTCAAATGAAAATCTTGATTGCCACTCTTAAAGTTTTCTATTATTACAAGTGTGCTAAGTGTTTGCTCTTCTGCTGCTTCTCTCTCCTCAGATGATGTAGAGTTTGAGGTATCCTCTGACAGGCGCACTGGCAAGCCCATAGCAGTGAAGCTGCTAAAGATAAAGCCAGAGGTGCTGCCAGAGGAGCGCATCTCGGGCCAGGTGGGGCCAGACCTGCACGCCTATCCCTTTACTGTGCTGCATGGTTATATTCATCCAGTTAAGGAACACCATTTTATTTTTGGTTCTGTCGTTGTCTGTCAAATAATATTTATATGGCCCATTGTGTTTTTTTGGGCAGAAGATGTTAATGTACATACATTGTTAAATCCCCCCCCCCCCCCCCCCCCTCTCTTCTAATTCATTTGAACATGTCCCATCAAGATTTACAATTCTTTTAAATTTTAAAAAAACTGGCTTTGTGTGCTTACATGCATGTTTGCTGGAGGTCCCGAATGTCTATAGAACAAATATGGTCAAGTGATCAATTTAATGGCTGAGTGGGTGTATTCACTTCTCTGTGAATACCCACTGCAACTAATATGGCGCAGTCACTCAAACCTAAACAAATCCTACATGTAGCAGTCTGCTATTATGCATCTAGGTCCACATACAGAGCACAATTTGACTCCAAACTCTGATTCACTGATTGAATTCATGAAGTTATTTAGACACGTTGGCAACAATGCAAAGCTGTGGGTGATGCACCACATTTGTGACACTTGATGTAGTTGTTACTGTATACATTTGAATTTAAGCCATTTACCCGTGACATTTTGAAAAATAAGCCATTTCATCCATCACATGTCCAGAAATATTTTAATTGGGCTATGTAATTACATTTAATACCGAACCTACGATTGGCAAAGGGAAGTGCTAATAACCCCCTCTGTTTATTCCTCCCTTTTCCATAGGTTGTCTCTTCAATCCCAGTGCACTTGGATGGAAAGTCTGCACCCGGCCAGGTTCCCACTGGCAGTGTTTGTTATGAAAGAAATGGGGTAAGTGGCATCGATTATAGTTCAGCGAAATGCAGGATGTTTTTAAAACTTCATCCTTTTTTGATGATTTTTTTAACAATCATTTACTTGCTCTATAACCGACTTTTGCTAAAACCCTCCTTACATCTGCTTCCCCATTATGAAAAAAGGATTGATTTATATCAATGGAATATGTTCCATCATGGCCTTCACAAGGGCCATTTATTTTTCACTGTACGACAAATGTTGAATGGCATCAAAACGATAAAACTGTTGCTGAAGGTTAATCCAATGTGTCTGTCACTTTGAAATGATTACTGATAATCCATCTTCATATTTACTAGTTTGAGCCTAGTTTTCAGAAACATAACATAGCTTTCGACTGTGCGTCACACCAACTCCTCAATGGTAACGTGTATGTGGAACTTCCCCTTCGATTCTATTGGCTCTAACGGTTCAAAAGAGATGTCAATCACCAAAATCGACCAATGGGTTCCAGAGAAACGGCAAATACACCCATTTCCACCCAAATGACCCCAAAGGTGTTTTTTTATTTTCTAAACCTCTCTAAAAAGGTCAAATGTCACTTGTTTTGCATCAATCTTGATACAGGGTACTTATTATGTTATACTTTGGATTCCTAAAGCTTTTAGTCTACTATCCCATCATTCAAGGGTGGTTTTCACTATAAGTAATGTCTTTTTTTTTTTGTATGGACACTATAATTGAAAAATGTTTTAGGTTAAGAGGTGTGTTCAAAACCGTTTCAAAAACCCTGTTTTGACTTTCAACAGGAGGTGTTCTACCTTACCTACACGACTGATGATGTGGAGGCTAATATGCACCTGGACACGGGCGACAAAGTCAGCTTTTATATGGATACCAACAAACAGTAGGTCTTTACACAATGACAGTATTCAATCCCTAATATGCTGAGATTACACTCAAGTTTGTTTAACCTTTCTTGCATTTCAGTACTGGTGCAGTCAGTGCTCGTAATATTCAACTGGTGAAGAAAAAGCAAATGAGATGCCAGGGTGTGGTGTGTGCTACAAAGGTACGGGACGCTAATATCATCACGTGGACATTCTATTAAGCAACTTAGTAATGGTGTGGTCATCTTTGTGATGACTACCTTTGCAAAAAAGGGCACTATTTGAGAAAATGATTTGTACATGAAATACTTCAGGCCAACCTAGCCATTGGCTTGTTTACTAAAGTTGTAGAATTTGTAACATGGATGTTGTGATGGTGGGTTCCCTAGCGTAATTTCTATTTAGTTTAATTCCATTCCATTTTGACAATCTTTTTTGTCAGTAAGTAACTCACTGAATTGAGGCAGGATCTCTCCCTTTTGAGTGGACGGTTGCTGTTCCTGTTTTGTTGAACTACATGTTGTCTTATAGGAGGCCTTTGGATTCATCGAGAGGGCAGATGTGGTGAAGGAGATCTTCTTTCACTACAGCGAGTTCAAGGGTGACCTGGAGGCTCTGCAGGCTGGAGATGATGTTGAGTTCACCATTAAAGACAGGAATGTAGGTGTTAAGCTTTTCATCCCTTAAAATACCTGAGTAGCTCTTGTACTTTGATAATTTTTTTACACCTCAAACCCTTTCAATCTAGGATCTACACGGTCTTTAAAAAGCCTTGAATTGTCTTTGTTTACTGCAAATAATTTATTTATAATTTATTCTGTGCTCGGAAGGCGAACTAAACCATACATTTCCAATATAACCTTTATATTTTCATAGCGGTTATATATTACTTTTATATTGTTGAAAGAATATTTCCAGGACTTTGTTTCTTATGCCAATATGAACACAAAATAAATATGGGTATTGAATTATTTGTTGTTTTTAAAACGAGTCTTACATTTGACTCGTGTAAATTGACCTGCCAAAATGTTTGTGTATACCTTCTCTTTTATTTTTTACATGTTATGTTCTTGTGGCCATAGGGTAAAGAGGTGGCCACAGATGTGAGGCTGCTCGCCCAAGGAACAGTCATCTTTGAGGACATCAGCATCGAGCAGTTCGAAGGCACTGTTGTCAAGGTCATTCCCAAGGTTCCCACCAAAAACCAGGCAAGTAGATTACAAGTCTGGCAAGTCGAATTTTCTCAAATCGGTCTTTCGTGCTTCTTTCTTGTACGACTTGCATCACATGAACATACTTTTAACCTTATTCTATTGTTTTAATTCATAACTTTCCTTGTCTCTTATCGTGCTTTTTTTCCTTCCCCTATGGCAATCATTAAGGTTTATTTTCCATTTCCACAGAACGACCCTCTTCCCGGCCGCATCAGCTCCCGAATTGGTTTCGCTGACAAGGAGCTCCCATTTGGTGAGAAGGACACAAAGTCCAAGGTGACTCTTCTAGAGGGAGACCACATCCAGTTCAACATCTCCACCGACCGCAGAGACAAGCTGGAGAGGGCGACCAACATCGACATCCTCCCTGACACCTTCGACTTCACCAAGGAGAGCCGTGAAATGGTGGGGAATACAAAATAATATGACATTGTGATTTCTCCTGCAGAAGTCTAGCTATGTAATCAATGCCTGTCCACAGTAAGAACCTTGTCACCCATTCCTCTTGCAGGGCGTGATTGCAGCTATACGTGACGGCTTCGGCTTCATCAAGTGCGTGGACCGGGACGCCAGGATGTTCTTCCACTTCAGTGAAGTCCTGGAGGAAAGCCAACTGCACATCTCAGATGAAGTGGAGTTCACTGTTGTGCCTGTAGGTCCTGTTTATAAGCTTTTCACAAAAGTATGTATTCTGTCTTACTATCTATTCAGGCAAATTTGAGTTAATCTTCAACAAAAAGCTAAAGTAGATGTCCTGTTTGTCACCAGGATATGCTGTCGGCTCAGAGGAACCACGCAGTGCGCATCAAGAAGCTGCCCAAGGGCACAGTGTCCTTCCATACCCAGTCTGAGCAGCGATTTATGGGTGTAGTGGAGAAGGAAGTAGTGGCAGCCACCACCAAGAATGCCTCTCCCACCAAGGGCAAGGAAAAGGTACCACAGTGCGCAATAATGCAAAATATTATTGTACATGAAGTATTCACAGTGCATTTAAAAACAATAGCTTCGTAGTCCACACAAATTCCTCTTTTAGTTCTAATTTTCCTCTTTGCTTTCTCGTCCCATGACGACCTCCTGTTCATGCTCCTTGTTAGAAAAGAGACAAGGTAGGCCTGTGTCGCTCTGCATGAAGCCACATCAATAAAGTCTCACAAATGCTAAAGAAATGTACACAGAATTACAGCAACAGTCCACACATTTCACTTACAGTATTAGAATAAATATATTATTCCTAGAGTTTTTATATATGATCAGTCTGAAAGATTATGCAGTGTAAAAATTCAAGTGTGACATTGACTAGCCTCGTCTAAAATATGTCTTTTTTATTTTTTTATTTTTCAAGGCTAAAGTTATAGAAAAGGTTGGTCTTTGCTGGCACACTGATTGCCTCCTTTACCTATTGAGTTAACAGCATGGTATTTGATCACCAATTAACCCTTAGAAATATAAGGAAATGTTGGGAGCAGGGTCCTTCCTTATAATATTTGCAGCTTCTCTTCTTGGAGACCAGGAAGGTGTTCATTGTTACTGTGGTCCAGTTTGGCACTTGACATTTAAGAAAGTTGATGAATATTTTCTAGGGATGCACGATATTGGTTTTTTGAAACCGATACCGATAACTTCCTGCTTCTCAAGACCGATACCCGATAATAAAAAAAAATGTACGCCACTAATTATTTTAACACATTTTTTTTCCTCGGCCGCCCCGTAGTTTCAGAGCGCATCGAGTTTAAAATACCATCTACACGCTGATGCTGACAGCCCCGCTCCTGCTGCCCGCTTGTGGCAGACCACACTTCCACGCTCACTGTGTGTGTGTGTGTGTGTGTGTGTGTGTGTGTGTGTGTGTGTGTGTGTGTGTGTGTGTGTGTGTGTGTGTGTGTGTGTGTGTGTGTGTGTGTGTGTGTGTGTGTGTGTGTGTGTGTGTGTGTGTGTGTGTGTGTGTGTGTGTGTGTGTGTGTGTGTGTGTGTGTGTGTGTGTGTGTGTGTGTGTGTGTGTGTGTGTGTGTGTGTGTGTGTGTGTGTGTCCTTACGTGCATTGTTGTTAGCATCTGGTGCTAGCTAGCTGCGCTAACGGATATAAGGAGCTGTTTAAATGAAAACAGAAGAGTGACATTTCGCCACAACTGCACCGAGCACTTGACTTTATGCAGGCAGTGGGACATTGTACGAGAAGTCAGCACACTCAGCTCGGATACATGAACATGATTGCAGCTTCCAGGCAGCTCCGGTTCGAGCATATGCCTTCAGTTGCACATAGCTCCAACGCGCGCGCACACACACTTTGTATTGTATTATTGTCTTCGTACGCTTCGATGGCGATGTTTCAAGTGACTGATCAGGTTCGAAGTATTAGGGAGCGCTGGATTTGTGAAGAACTCCCCTCTTCCTAAACCACTAATACCACAGTACTGGCAAAACGGGAGGAGCCGAGTGAAAAACAAGCGCCCCTCATCCCAATCCACCCACACCGCAGTATTTTTTTCTTACCCAAAAAATATATTGTATATTATCGGGGCTATTAATACTGTTATCGGGTTTATCGGGATGACGTCATAATTCCTAATATCGGACCGATAATTATCGGGCCGATATTATCGTGCATCCCTAATATTTTCATAATAATTGGAAGTTGAAGCAACGGATTAGGAAGCATAAAATAGTCTGCTGATTTTCTGTGATTGCCCAACCTACCAAGCTTATTTGAAACTCAGCTTTTGTTTGGATTATAAACATGAAAATGCCACTAAATTGCATGTTGTGATTTGTTCAGGCAAGTACTTTGAATAAATAATGTGAATATTGCAGAGTGTTCCCAATCAAACTGCAATAGTGATGGCTAATTTTGGATCCATTCATAGTAGGCTGTAACTCAGAAATGTTGCAGTAATCTAAGGCTAACCAACTACACTGCTGCAGAGTTATGCATTGCACACGGTTTCCTCTCACATGCTTGTGTAGGCTTTCTCTGCACACCATATTCTAATACACTACATGGTCTTGAATCATCCAATCCAGCAGCATTGATGAGACTGTCCGGCTCAGCTGGGGGGAGTTGGATCAGCTATAGGTGATGCTCATTATTGAAACATAATATTTGTTGTCTCAGCAGGAAGCTGAGGAAGGAGTGATTGCATATGAAGACTGTGGAGAGAAGCTCACTGTGCCATACCATAACAAGGATCTAGAGGGAGGATACCCACAAGTCGGAGACAAGGTATCTACCTAGTTAGACTGCACTTAGCAATGTTGCTTCCATAGTGCTGCTGGAACATGGCAAAAATCATGAGTCTTGTTATTTAACTTGCTTACTCATTGGATTTGGAAAAACCATCATGCATTAAGGAATGCAAATGTTTGAGAGGCTATATCTTTGAAGAAATGTGTGCCTTTGAACAAAATGTAAACGGAGCGGTTATACCAGAATCTAAATCCCATCCCTCCAATCGGAGTGAGAGAAATTCATAATGCAAGAAAATGTGGGATCTTGATTGCAAAGCAGATCGCGGAAAAATAAACATCTTCTCAATCATTTGGGTCATTTGACAGAAGCCAAATGCTTAGTTTGCCAATATAAATGATTTTAACTCTTACGGTACAAGGGATAACCAAAGGTGTAAACTCCTAATGGAAAGGACTTTTATATAAAGTTATAAACTAAAGCGCTTCCGACACTGCTGCACATTTAGATTCTTCAATCACGATCCACCGCCTGTATGTGACCTATCAATATGTTTGTCCTCTAGGTGGAGTTCTCCATCAATGAAGTGAAGCGGACCGGCCTGCAGAGCGCAGTCTCCATCCGGGTCCTCAACCGTAATGCCTCCAACGCCAAGAGACTGCTGGGATTTGTTGCCACACTCAAGGACAACTTTGGCTTCATTGAGACTGCAAACCATGACCAGGAGATTTTCTTTCACTACAGGTAAAGCTTAAAGTTGTACATTACATTTTAATAAGTCATTTGCTGAATTAACTTTGTCAGCGACATCTGTTCATTTAAATCACAGTCAAAGTGTAAATATATTGTTCTCCTCTCAGTGAAATGTGTGGAGACTTGGAGAACTTGGAGCTGGGCGACACCGTGGAGTACACTCTCTCTAAAGGAAAAGGAAACAAAGTCAGTGCGGAAAAGGTTACCAAAGTGGCTGCAGGTATGAAGGGTTTCATTCCAGCTGTTGCACTTCTATTAGTCATGTGTTGCAAATAAAGTGTTTAAAACCAACGGTCTCCTCTTTCAGTGAATGGCATCAGTGAGGATGTTGGTGCGACAGTGATGATGGGGAAAGTCATCCGTCCCTTACGCAGTGTGGACCCCTCCCAGACAGAATACCAAGGGCTTATTGAAATCACAGAGGAAGGTGGGTGTAAAGTTACGACAGGACCTAATGTTCAAAGTGTTTTTCTTTTGGGGAAGAATACAAAGATTTCATCCCTCTGTCATTGTTCCAGGTGCAAATAAAGGCCAGAGTTATCCCTTTGGAATCATGGGAATGTCGAACAAGGGGGATTGTCTGCAGAAAGGAGAGCTGGTGAAGTTCCAGGACTGCACAGTAACACAAACTGGACAGAAGATGGCCTGTAACGTGGTCCCTCAGCGCAGAGCCATGGTGGAGTGTGTCAAAGACCAGGTACTGATCAGCCGTTTGGTTTGAAGTTGAATTCATGCTCATACCTCTGGGTCTACATGGTAGGGGAAAAAGCTTTTTGGAAACAGTGCCCTAGGAAACCGTTTATGTGCACTGAATATTGAAGTACATTTTGCTACATAAAGTTACTTTAATAAAACATTTATCATAAGTATTTTATTTATATTGTTGTACATGAAGATGTCTCTTCTCTTTCACCACTGAAGACAAGGACATCAACCCTTATGAACAGCTATTCATTTAGTTGGAATGCTGTTAACAGCATTCCAACGATCTGTTCTACGGACGAAAAGTTTATTATTCCGCCGACTTATTTTGCCGCGCTTCTTCTCCCGCTTTGAACATCACAGAAACTCCGTTCAAACATCAAAACGTTCAGCTCGGTCGGGAATCGATGGCTATTACTTTTCTCATTCATAACTTTCATAATTCCAGAGATACATCCCATAATAAATCACATTTTTAACCATTGAAGTCAATGGAGAAATTCTTCAACTTCAACAAATCTTCATGCGACTTCAACTGCGAACTGTTCATTCATACTTTCACTCAGAAACCTCATTCCAACTTCAAAATGTTACACATCTTTCTGACATTATTCGTGTAAAACAACTTTTAAATCTGATTCTTACTTTTAGAGATATTAACATTTGTTCAGACCTTGGTAAAGAGGTTTTCTTCATATTTTAACATTAACTAGAGTGCGTGATGTCACAGCTAGAGTGGAGGACAGCTTGAAATGTGCCTTCATATCTTTTTTAAAACTGCCATAATTCCCAAACCCTACATTCCTGAGACATAATTGTTCATGACAGACGTAGGAAAATATCTCGTAGCTTGAAAAATGACAAATAATTAAACAAAATGCCTCTTGAGGGCATGAAGTGACAAAAACTTTCAACATGCCTCCATTAAAGCCCATTGTAATTTCAGGCTTATATTTCCTCACGGTAGCAGCCGCACACCTTTAGTTAAAAGGCCACATTATTGACCCGAAACTACACCAAAATTACACTTCAGATACTCAACTTCCTTGACATGCTTCACGTTTTGAAATTTCACAGATATCTGTTACGGTTCTTCGTAATAAGAGGTTTATCTCTCATTCAGAACAATGGAAACCTTTGATCTCTGTACGCCTCGTTAGCTCAAATATAAACACCTGTGTCATGGAACACGATTATGTCATCACTCCAACTGACATGCTCAGAGCAGCAGACTTCAGATAAAGGTTAAAAGTCCTGCCCTCAACAGCTCTACGTCAATTATGGGGTGTCAACATCATATGCCGAAGAGAAGAGAGAGTAATGTAATAAAACACGGTTTTCTCATAACTTCAGTGAAAATACTCCAAACAGCCCAAAACTTCACAGGTTTGGTAACGATGCAGTCATCAACGCATCTAAGCGTATTATGGGGTGTCATCAAATGCCGTTGCCATGGCGACAGATCATTCACCATCAAGTTAGTTCAGAAGTTTGCAGTTCAAATATTCTGCTGCTTTTCAAAGCCTTTTTACTTTCTTTTCTTCTCATCACACATTCAAGCCCCCAGTGTTCATGTATCATTATTTCAATCTCAATTCTTCACTTTCTTCTTACACATTACATTTCAGCATAGCAGTTTAGCGTCAGATTTTCAGCATAAAGCATTCCCACTAGCAATTTCTTCAGGAATTGCATTCTCTAGTTATAAGATAATTATTGCAGGATGGCAATAATGGCCAAAATAACCTCCTTAAAAAATACACCAAGGAAAACAAATGCACTTAAAACTGAAATTCAATACACTGCATTATTGGATTTAACTCCCTATAGTAGAATTACAGCATCACAGCACATGCCATTTGAAAATGACCAAATTACAGTAAGTTTACTAAAATATATTTATGTATTTGCAATCGGAGAAACAAATTAAATATTTAGAAAAAGAAATCCGATACATTGCATAAAAGTACCTATTACATTTATTGAATAGATTAGAAATCCATTTGCACAGATTTAGTATTTTATTTATTTTTTACATCACATTTATCAGAAACTTCAAAGTATAACAAAAAAATAAGCCTTGCGTTGCTGTTAATAGACGCTGGACTGAATTACTCCAAATGTTTAACCCTGAAATCATGTTGTTTTGTTGTCCCCAGTTTGGCTTCATCACATATGAAGTTGGTGAGAGCAAGAAGCTTTTCTTCCATGTAAAGGAAGTGCAAGATGGCCTAGAGCTCCAGACCGGGGATGAGGTGGAGTTCTCCGTCGTCCTCAATCAACGCACAGGAAAATGTAGTGCCTGCAACGTACGCAGAGTCAGGTAAAGACTGCAGAATGTAAAGTTTGGTTTATTTAACTGTAATCAGAATGTTTCAGAATGAATGCTCACTGTCAACCTGACGTTACAGCGAAGGGCCTAAGCCTGTGGCGACTCCGCGTCCAGATCGTCTGGTAAACCGATTGAAGAGCATCACCCTTGACGACGCCAGCGCTCCACGTCTGGTGATTGTAAGGCAGCCCCGGGGTCCCGACAATTCAAAGGTAAACAAACGAGACTCCACTACGAGGCTCCACTGGGGCAGCATAGACAGGTCTTTTCTGTGTTAGAGTTTTACTCGCTACAGGGTGTAATTTGAGGGTTTGTGACTCTGCAGACCGTTTACATGCAGAAAAAGCTACATAACAACAAGGGGACGGGTAATAACCGGAAAAGCATGACATGGGCCCTTTAATATATGTCAGTACATATAAAGGAAATCAGGACTTTTCACTGGATTATAGTGGTAGTTTTATTCATTCATAAAACACGATACCATAAGTGTGAAAATAAGAAATGTACATTCTGATAAGAGTAATTAAGGGTAATGAAAGAAAAGGCCTAAAGTATTGCATTCTTAATCTAACGTACCCCCCAGAAATAAAAAATGATGAAGTAAAAATAATTTACACTCATAACCCTCACGAAGTTATATGAACCGTTATTTTGAAAACAAAAAATAACAGGCACATTAATTAACAAATTATTAAAAGCACATGTTTTTAGCTTTTTGTTTGCTAACTAAAAGCAAATGTCTCATTTTATAGACAATATTGATTTCCATAAGGTGATATATATGTAAGGAAGTATAACTGCAATTAATTATGACCCAGGCATTATAGTTTAATCAATCTGGATTTCTACAGTATTTGCGGAATTGTTAACTTTGTAATAACTGTTTATTCTCAGTGTTACTTAATGATGAATTGCAACCACCTAGGAATTCTTTTTGAGTTTCCAAAAAGGACACCAACATTTAGTTCATTGATATGCAAGAGACAATTTATTGTAGAGCGAATTGAAGCTAACATTTCATCAGTTTTTAATATGCTGTGTGATTGTGTGTGTGTGTGTGTGTGTGTGTTGTGTGTGGTGTGTCGCTGTGCTGTAGTGTAGTTGTGTGTGTGTGGTGTGTGTGTCGTGTGTGTGTGTGTGTTTGTGTGTGTGTTGTTGTGTATTTGTGTTGTTGTGTGTGTGTGTTGTGGTGTGTGTTGTGTGTTGTGTGTGATGTGTGTGTGTTGTGTGTTGTGTTGGTGTGTGTGTGTGTGTGTGTGTGTGTCGTGTGAGTGTGTGTGGTGTGTGTGTGATGTGTGTGTGTGCTGTGTGTGTGTGTGTGTGGTTTGGGTCGTGGTGTGTGTGGTGTGGTGTGTGGGTGTGTGTGTGTGTGTGTATATCATATATATTATATATATTATATATACTATATATATATATTATAGATATATCTATATAAGAGTATGATATACTTATTATATATCTTATAGTATATCTATATATATATATATATATATATATGATATATATATATATAATAATAATATATATATATATATACATATATATATATTATATATATATATATATATATATATATACATACATATACAAAGGTGTAAGCTGCAACATTAATACCATGCATCCTTCACCGCAGGGCTTCAATGTGGAGCGCAAGACTCGCCAGCCGGGTGTCATCGACTGAGCCATACAGAGCCCACCCTGTTTGGTGTTGGTGGGAAGCTTTCCCAGAGGGCGACGATAAGGGAATTTGATTCAACACATGCTCGCACACAGGCATTCATAGACAGAACATACGCATACATACAGTAATCGGCATGTGTAATCTTTGTCCCATCGATACCTGCGAGGGAACTTTTCTCATTCCACAGTTCCCTGCCTCGCCTCCCCCCGTTATGATGGACCTGCTGCAGAGTTCCAGCGTACATGGGGAGGGAGCTCTGAGTGTGTGCGTGTGTGATGTATCCTAGCAGTGATTGTAGTGTGTAACGGAGGTATTTGTTTCTGAGGGTCTCGCCCCTCTAAATCAGAGTGATGACTGTGTGGCTGTCTATGTCCCTATTTTTTTTTTTTAACCTGCTTTGTCTGGAATTCTGCACCTGTAATCTGTCCAATAGTTTGCCTGGGATGTCTTTGAGCATCTGCTCCTTTTTTTGTGTTTTTCATATTTTTGCTCCTTTACCCATGGAAACTTAGATATGGTTTCATTATCAAGTTTTCACTACTGTATGCTTTCCTACAAGACGCATAAAGCAAAGCAAAGTTCCCTCCATAAGGAGGATCATATTTCTCATGTGCGAGCTTAAACTGAGGGTTCTTCTCTGCTCGGTTTTTTTGAGCAGTTTTAAAACGCTTTATTGAAGAGCTGATGTGAAAGCATGGTGTGTGTGTGTGATGTATGTTAATGTCAATGTAGTTAATCTAATGGGATTTACTTTCACCAATCTGGAGCCTTTCGATACCTTTTTGGTATTCACATGCTCCGCTTAAGCAATTTTTTCCCAGGTGCAGAATTCTTTGTGGCATCTTATCTGCAGTTCTTTTATACAATTTTTTTTTCTCTCTTGCACATATTTTTGCTTTTTTTCCATTGAAAATCTGGTAATATTGAATTAAGTAAGAATAAGGTGCCTAAAAAAAACTACAAGCAAAATATAAAAGGAAAAAACAAAAAATTAGATGTACCCTCTGTTCCCAGCCAACCGCCAACAAAAATCTGAACAATCTAAGGGTGGCTTTTCTTTCTTTTTTGTAGAAATTATACTGATATGCATCCCAAACCTGTGGGTTGAACTATACTGTATGTAATGTGTGCTCTTTTTTTTTTTTTTTGCTTAGTGGAAGTTCTTTGGAACGTCAAAATATAACAAAACAAATTTAACTTAAAAAAAAAAAAGGCGAAGGGTGAAGTATTAGAAATTCAGTTAAAAGAAAATGAATAAAAAAAGCATTAAGAATCAGGTTACCAGTTATTGTGCACCGGAAAGACATGGTGGGTGAGCTGTGCGCCTCTGCACATAAAGTTACAGTATAAATTAATTTAAACTTTGGAGATCACTGGGTTTAAGTTGAACCACAGAGGTTCTCATGTTCCTTTGTCTTGAATGAAACAAATGAATTAAAGTTTTATCGAAATCACGAGCTGTTGTACATTGTCTGTTTTCATAGAAATTCTGCATTATGACTGAACACAGAAAGAATTTAAGTAGCTGTGAAATCACTTTAAGTTGACCAATGTTAACACCCTAGCATTCACTTAAGGGCAATGAATAAGAATGTAAAAAGGCATTTGGAGAGATTAGCTAATGGTTTATTACATAAAGACAAAGTTGCATTTGCATAGATATGTTCTCCACATTAAAACAATTAATTATAACAATTAACAATTAATTAATATTCAGCAGATGACAAAATGTGCATATTCACAACTGATAAAATGATCCGTTTCCTCAGAAAGAAGATTCAGTGTCATAACAGTTTAGTTTACAAAGTTAATCGTTCCTCAAATTGTGGACGGCATCCACAAAGTGCTCACATGAAAGATGGAAAAAAAGTTCTTTATTTCCCTATATTTAAGTAGAGTGTACAATATTATTCACAAATATCCATGGTCTCAAGTTCGATTCACTAAATCCTCCTTACAGAGGTAGTTTTGAATTGAGTTAAGTATTTTTTCAGTGTATGATTATGTACTGTACACAAAAGTAGCTTAAGATTTGTATTTTTGGGGTTTCTTATGGAAGTACTTCCTCTAAAAACCCTTGTTCACTCGCTTAGGAGTTCAGAGTTGCACATTTACAAAATGCCGAATACATGTTGAACCCATAGACTGTATATATATATAAATGGACGTAGTGTCCGTGACGTCACCCATAGGATTCTGCAGAGTTGCCGTGAAGCCCTTAGTAGGCGACTGTGACGTCAGAGTCGCCTACTAGCTAGTGGGCTAGCTCCGGGACGCCAGCTGGAGCTAGCCCCCTGCGGCTCCGTTAGCTCCGGCGGCCCCCACTGAGATAATTGGGTCCCCTATTAACATTTCCTCCCGTTTAGCATTATGGGCGTCATAGCCATAGACTATAAAAGTCTTACCCAAGGCTGAATCATAAACTAAAATGTATATGTATGTATAAAGGGTTACGTCCTTAGCTGGCTAATAAGTAGCAAGCTAAGCTACCACGCACACAAACACCTGCGAACGGGGTTAACATGTATAATGTTATGCAAAATCTTTAAGGCTTAATATTAATTAAACATGAGTTGAGAAAAAATGCACCCCCCACACAGTAGTCATGAAGGGGGAATCTAACTATACAGAGAATATGGTTTTTTGAACCACGATGTAAACATGTTTATTTCTGCTGTAAAGTTGGGCATTTTAACATGGGGGTCTATGGAAATTGCTCCCTTCTGCAGCCTCCTCCTACTGGCCACTAAATGAACTGCAGTGTGTGGCACTTCCGTATTGGCGTCCCGGTGTTATGCCGTACGTTGAAGCCTTGCCGTGGATTGAAGCCCTGTTCGCGGGGACGCGCAGAGGTGACGTAATCGCCTGTATTGGGCGTTCGCCGTATTTTCACCCTTTTCAAAGGTTTTTTCTCTCTTTTGAATGATATATCAGATTAAACAGCAAACGGCTGAATAAATAATGTGCATACAATTGCGAGGAGGCTCGTTTTAAGGACACGTTTTTCAGATCTGTCACAATCTTCGTATTGGAATAAACTTACGTTTTTGAGTGTATAGTCCCACTCTGTTATATTCCTCCTTCCTACAGAACAGACAATGACAGGATAATATGTGATTTGTCAGTATAGTCCTATTTCTTAAAACCTTCTCTGTTGTTTAAGTGTCTGATAACCACGAATAGTAAGCAATGATATAACTAATGATATCACATATGATCATGTCAGACACTGTGTTATTTTCAATCAAGCCTAAAAGATAATGTGTTCAAACTGGCTTCACTCACTTGAATTGCTCCTTTGAATATCATTTTTATATATCCCTAATCAACACATGTTTGTATTGTAATGCCACTCCTATTTTTTTTAATTGTATTTTAAGGTGACATTGAATGCTTTGAAAGGTGCCCTAAAATAAAGTGTATTATTGATCTTATATCTGTGCCTCTATTACATTACATTTCATTTTCTATCACACTATTAATGTTTCTTATTTTAGACTAGGTTAATCCTGGTGTCAATAGGGAAGATCTGCACTGTTCTCTACATAACATGTTCAGATCAGGTGTTGGAGCTGCTGGATTTGGAACCCCCCCTATATCTTTCTCCAAGATAGTCACAATGTCACCAAAATCACACTGGTGCTGGCTGTTCCCCTCTAGTTTATGCTCACAAAAGCATTTCACTCTGGGCCCAGCAGGTCAAAAACTAAAGAGGGGCTTCAAAATCCGGCAGTGCAGTTGCTAGAGCTGCCGGATTTTGAAGCCCCTCTTTATTTTTGTACCTGCTGGGCCCAGAGTTAAATGCTTTTGTGAACACAAACTAGAGGGGAACAGCCAGCACCAGTGTGATTTTGGTGACATTGTGACTATCCTGGCCAAAATGACAGGGGGCGCTTCAAAATCCGGCAGCTCTAACAACTGCACTGCCGGATTTGGAAGCCCCTCTTTAGTTTTTGACCTGCTGGGCCCAGTGTGAAATGCTTTTGTGAGCACAAACTAGAGGGGAACAGCAAGCACCAGTGTGATTTTGGTGAGTCTGTGACTATCCGGAGAAAGATATAGGGGGGGTTCCAAATCCGGCAGGAGAAATACCTGCTCTGAACATGTTATGTAGAGAACAGTGCAGATCTTCCCTATTGGCACCAGGATTAACCTAGTCTAAAATAAGGAACATTAATAGTGTGATAGAAAATGAAATGTATTGTAATAGAGGCACAGATACAAGATCAATAATACACTTTATTTTAGGGCACCTTTCAAAGCATTCAATGTCACCTTAAAATACAATTGAAAAAAAATAGGAGTGGCATTACAATACAAACATGTGTTGAGTAGGGATATATAAAAATGATATTCAAAGGAGCAATTCAAGTGAGTGAAGCCAGTTTGAACACATTATTTTTTAGGCTTGATTGAAAATAACACAGTGTCTGACATGATCATATGATATCATTACTGTTATATCATTGCTTACAATTCGTGGTTATCAGACACTTAAACAACAGAGAAGGTTTTAAGAAATAGGACTATACTGACAAATCACATATTATCCTGTCATTGTCTGTTCTGTAGGAAGGAGGAATATAACAGAGTGGGACTATACACTCAAACACGTAAGTTTATTCCAATACGAAGATTGTGACAGATCTGAAAAACGTGTCCTTAAAACGAGCCTCCTCGCAATTGTATGCACATTATTTATTCAGCCGTTTGATGTTTAATCTGATATATCATTCAAAAGAGAGAAAAAAGCTTTGAAAAGGGTGAAAATACGGCGAACGCTCAACACAGGCGATTACGTCACCTCTGCGCGTCCCCGCGAACAGGGCTTCAATCCACGGCAAGGCTTCAACCTACGGCATAACACCGGCTCTTCCCCAGAGTTTGCCGCTTGGTTGAACCAGAAGGATCAGCATCTTGCATTGGGAGGATTGAAATGACCACACAGGAAGGCATTCCCAATATGTATTGTCCTAAAGTCTTAATATTTGGAACATTTGTCAATATAATTCTAAACCTTGGTACTGCCCAGATATATGGTAAGCTCAGAGCGGTGAATCACCTTCTTTCTAGTCTGTGGTTGAGGGCCTTGGGCTTGAGACCAGCGTGTCCACCACTCCCTCAGTTCTGTGGGCCCGGTGGGCCGTCGCTCCTTTATCTGCCCGGGAGGAACTAGAGCGTGAGGAGTGTTCAAGTCCCGACTGGGCAGGAACTTCCTGTTAATATTTACATCCCCATCTTGAGCAGATTGTTGGTCCTTAGTTGAAACAGCTGAATTCTCCGTGGCAGCATTTTCAATGTTTTCCGAAATGCTCTCTGAAACCCCTTCAGCAATGTTTGGAGTGGCAAAGAAATCAAGCCCCTGCATTTTATGCTTGTACTCCTCCAGTTTGGCCTTGCACCTAACAGTATTTGCTCTCATCTCAAGGAACTGGCTTTGCAAATCTTTCTCGAAACCTTCCTCTGCCTTTAACTCATTCTCCCAAAACTTGATCTGCTCTACCTCCTCTTCAACCATTCTCTCCTGGGCTTCCTGCTCATCTTTTTCAGCCTGTTGTTTTTCCTCAAGCTCCAAAATCTGTTTGTCTATGCGTGCAATCTGGTCCTGGAAATCCTGCAAACAGCTCAGTTGATATATTATGGTTTCGTTAAGACTGTTTTTCTCGTCTTCACTTGTAGCAGATTTCGAGCTGGCTACTTGATCAGATTTTGCCACTTCAGTCTTCTCTGCTCGTTTACTTACTTTACCCCTTGTCTGGCTTCCCATGCAGCAGGATGTTTGATGATCCAAGTCTGACTTCACACTTTTCTGACCTCTGACTTTGCTTCTACTTCTTCTACCTGAGTTACCATCGTCCACAGTGAGAGAAACACCCAAAGAGGTACAATTCCTTTTATCGGTCTTCTTACTGCTGTCCTTATCACATGCGGTACTATAGACCTTGCCTTTACCCAGACTCTCCAGCCATTCCCAGGCTTCCTCCATGAGCGTCAGAGACTTTCTTTTTGGCCGTTTCACATCTTCTTTCTGCTGCTCAGCCTCTTGTCGCAAACTTGGTGGCAAACTTTGACGATGCAAACTCAGTAAACCGCTTCCCCGCCGCATTCTGGTGCCTGCATCTTTCCTTCTCAATGGTGGGCAAGGCTGGTATCTGCCAACTTTTGTCCTGCTCATTTCGTCCAAGACCAAGGGTCCGTTGTGAAGCAGTGTGAGTTGGACGTCCCTTGCCTGCTGGCCGTATTTCTCAAGAGTCTCCAGTAGGCATTCATTGGGTGCCATGCTCCGCTCAAAGTCTTTAAATTTCTCCTGTAATGTGTAGCGCCCTGGTTGATCTTAAGAGAGGTGTGACAGTGTTGTTGTCAGTGTTGTCAACATGTCAGGACATAAATATTTCAATATAGAGCCACAAACTGTATACTGTACATACCAAGGGCTTGAGCCAATGCTATAACGACTTCTTGACATGTCGTTTCCTCTGTTACGCCACAAACCACACGGGGAATACCGTCCACGAACACCTTCACCTCCATTGTGCCTGTCTGAAAAGGACATAAAAGTTTAGTCACATTTTGCAGGTCCTCTGTTAGGGGATGTGGTGGAGACAGCAATTTGACTCATTAACATTCACTTGTAATCTGTCTGCCTATCATGTGTTGGTCAAGCTTGAGGGCAGTTTAAAAAACATTGTAGAATGTCTACAGTTACCCCGTCATACTTAAAATAAATGTACAGAAAACAATCTTCTAATAGCCTACTGGTTTTACAAGAATTACCATGAAAAAGATTAAAGCACCTACCTTCTGTCCTGTCTGTCGTGCTGAAGCTCAGGCTGCTCTGCTCTGGGGCGGTTTTCTGGTTGGAAGGAACTCCGGAACAATTAAGAACAATTACAATTCCTTAAATCACCTACCATTGGAGGAGAGTTTATGATCCCACCCATCATGTTTCCATTCTGCTTTAAAAAACACTTTCTCTTGGGTGATTTAGAAAATTGGAGGATAGAAAATAATGATAAGATATTCTGTCAGTCAAAGTAAGCCCTCACATGGTATGAATTGAATAGATCAGTGCTAATCAAAGTGTGGTCCGCGGACCACTGGTGGTCCGTGAGCGCCCCCTAGTGATCCGTGAGTATATTGGTAACATTTCACATTTGAAATTAATTAATTAATTTGAGCTTTCCGCACTCTCGCGGGAATATCTCCGCAATGGCGCAAGCTTAAGTTTCACTTTCGATTGCATGATATAGCCCCGCGCAACACCTTCATCACACATGTTGCCACTTGTTTGTACCATTTTCAGGCGATTTGTAATCTGTTCCAGAAAAACGATGTGATTTTGGATAATTGTGGAGTTAGGTGGTCCGTGAGTGTTTTTTTATTGATTAAGTGGTCCTTGGTATGAAAAAGTTTGAGAAACACTGGAATAGATGTATGGGTTAGCAATCAGTGCATTAACCACATAAGACATTTTGAAGTTGTTTTTGAACTTTTTTGTCAGTTTTCATGTTTTACTCCATCATCATCAAAAAAGTTCAACAGCGGCTCTTCTTCCTCCGCAGGCTGAGGAGGTTCAACATGGACTCCATGATACTCTGCAACTTCTACAGGTGCACCATAGAGAGTATCCTGACTGGCTGCATCACGGCCTGGTACGGCAGCTGCACCGCCCTCAATCGTAAGGCTTTACAGAGGGTGGTGAAAACGGCACAGAACATCACCAGGACGGAGCGGCCATCCATGGAGGACCTTTACTCCCAGCGGCTCAGGAGGAAAGCCCTCCGGATTATAAAACACCCCCATCACCCCAACCACAAACTGTTCTGTCTGCTGCCGTCTGGCAGGAGCTACCGCAGCATCCGGACTAAAACCACCAGACTCAGGGACAGTTTCATCCCACAGGCAATAAGATTGTTAAACACATGAACTGTTGAAACAACATCCACAATATTCATCTGGCTGCTACTTTAAAATTATTTATATCTATTTACCTAATATATCATATTTCAAAGACTTGCATAGACTCTTATTGCACTATTTCACTTTTCGCTATGTTTGTTTGACAAATAAATAACCTTGAACCTTACTGAGTGGTCGCCAACCAGTCGATCGTGATCGACCGGTCGATCGCGAGTGTGGTGTGGGTAGATCGCGGACCGTTAAAAAAAAGTAACAAAAGAAATAAAAATAAAAATAATAATGTTTGAAAAATACGTTTTTAGATGTAAACCTATCATCCACCACCCCGTTAGCAGGTGCCACTTGATTGACGTATATTTGAGACACCTCAATAATATAATACGTTAACCGTGCTTTACGTGAACCTCATACAAGAGAGGACGGCAGGACTGCAATTTCCCGTGTTCAGTGAATGCAACAGAGGCAAGTCACCAGACCAATCAGAGAGTTGCATGGAAATACACGTGTGCTTGTGTCATTCAAGCTGGGCTCTGTGTGTGTGTGGCAATCACGCATTTAGTGTGATAGAGAGGGAGAGAGGGGGAGAGGGGGACCGGTGCTAGACGTGCTAGCGGGGACCGTGATGTTAGCATCTGGTTAGCTAGCTGCAATAACGGACATAAGGAGCTGTTTCCACAACAAGCTGGAGGAGAGTCCTCCCCTGTCAGACTGAGGGGCTCATGTGAGCTAAAGCAGGGGTTCCCAAACTTTGCCATGCCAAGGACCCCATATTGCATTATCCTCTGGCGGGGACCACCCTGTTGCAATTTTTTTTTTTAAATGATGAGTAGCCTACATTATGATGGAAAATATGACAAATTAATCATACAGCTTAATACATTTTCTTAATATATATATTTGTATTAATAATCAGTTATTCTTCTAAAAAATGGGAGTGATTTGTAAAATATCCATAAAGAAGCAGCAGACGTGTCTCACTACAGCGTTTCCTCGGTATGGTTAACTACCTCGGCAAGTTCATCCCGAACTTCAGCGACATCGCAGCACCACTGAGAAAACACATCCACAAGGACACTGCATGGTGTTGGTTCCAGCAGCATCAGGATGCATTTGACCTTCTTAGATCTTGATTATCAAGTCCACCTGTCCTGTCATACTATGATGTCAAAAGACCAGTCACGCTCACCTGTGATGCGTCATGCTACGGACTTGGAGCAGCGTGCATGCAAGATGGCAGGCCAGTAGCGTTTGCATCATGCACCCTCACTGACACAGAGACAAGGTATGCACAAATTGAAAAATAACTGCTAGCTGTCGTGTTTGCCTGTACAAAATTCAAAGACTATGTGTATGGAAAGCCTGTAGTGGTGGAGACTGACCACCAACCTTTAGTGACTATCTTAAAGAAGCCCATCCACACAGCCCCTGCCCGTCTGCAGAGAATGTTGCTCCGGCTGCAGAGCTACGACATCAGTTTGGTGTACAAAAAGGGCAAGTATATGTATGTAGCAGACACTCTTTCACGTGCCCCAACCACACAAACATCTCAAAGCCCTGCTGAAAATTGTGTTTATGAAGTTATGTCTGTGAGCTACATCTCCACAGCCCGCTTAGAAGAACTCAGAAAGCACACAGCAGAGGACGTAGAGCTGCAAGCCCTCAGTGCAGTCATTAATAGAGGATGGCCCATCCGACAGAATCAGCTCCAACCTGCTGTCCGTCTCTTGTTTCCCTACAGAGATGAAATGACAGTAGAAGAGGGAATTGTCATGAAAGGCCACAAAACTGTCATTCCTCAGTCCCTGCACAGAGAGTACATCAAAATAGTGCACAGAGGACACCCCGGCATTGAAGCAACCAAACGCACAGCAAGAAGCATCATCTTTTGGCCAGAAATGTCTTGAGACATCACTGAGGAGTTGCTTCCATGTGCAGTGTGCAACAGCACCAGATCCCATCAGCAAAAGGAGCCCCTCCAGCTTCATCCTGTGCCAGATCTCCCATGGTCCACAGTGGCAACAGACATCTTCGAGTGGCATGGAAAACGGTATCAGGTGCTGGTTGACTCATACTCTGGCTGGTTTGAAATCGACCTTCTCCGGGATGTGACCTCATCAACTGTGATAACTAAATTGAAGAGACATTTCTCTGTTTTCGGCACACCATACACACTCATCTCTGATAATGCTGGACAGTACGCCAGTCAGCATTTCAAGGACTTTGCAAAACAGTGGGACTGTCTTCACATCACCAGCAGTCCTGAATACCCACAGTCAAACGGACTAGCAGAGAGAGCAGTTCGCAATGCAAAACAGCTGATGGAACGTTCACACAGAGATGGCACAGATGTCTTCCTCAACCTGGTAAATCTCAAACATTCCCCGTGATCTGACGTTAGGCTCTCCTGCTGAACGCCTGATGTCGCGACAAACACGTGCAGCCATCCCTGTGAGCACCAAACTGTTACAGCCAAACCCAAAAGATGCACAACTAATCAGAACACAACTCCTCAACAAGCGGCTCATCCTAAAGCGCCACTATGACATCTCAAGTTCTCCTCTGAAACCCCTGGCAGAGGGAAAAGTGATCAGGATGCAGACCCCAAAAGGATACGATCGGCTTGGCGTTGTCAAGGAAGTGAGCGAGAAACCACCCTCTTACATAATCCAAGCCAACGGGACTTCATACAGACGGAATCGTCGTCACATCATTCCTGTTCCCGAGCCGTCGCCCCAGCAACAGCAGCCTCAAGATTTCGACCCTCAAAACACCAACCCCTCTATGATGGACTGTGTATGTACCCCACACACCACAAACACCTGAGAGAAACAGCAGGCTGACACAGAACAGTTCCCCTTCACTACCAAGACACACATCACATTTCCCTTGCAACAACAGTGACACACCATACATAACACGATCAGGTCGCACATGCAAACCAAACCCTAAATATGTGCAGTAACACTGTTGGACAATCTTGTTAAAGTGATATGTTTAGTAATTTCTAGTGGTGCACGATAATTATCGGCCCGTTTTTCACAAATCCAGCGCTCCCTAACTCATGCCTGGCTGTGACGTAAATGGTGGAAGCTACGACAGTAAACAAACATGTCGTCGGTAGTATGGGACTATTTCAAAGTTTCAGAGTTGGAAAGTTCGCTTGCTATTTGTAACAAATGTAATGCAGAACGTGCTATAATACTTCCAACCTGATTAGTCACCTGAAACATCGCCATCGCTACGATGGTGTGTTAAAAGCGTACGAAGACGCCTGCGCTGCTAAACTAGCGGCGAATCCAAAGCCAGCTGCAAAGGCACCGGGGCTTTTACCTATCGACGAGGCTTTTGAAAAGGGCAAGAAGTTTGCCAGAGACGACCCCAGGGCTAAAACGATCTCTAACTTCATCATATAAATGATGGCGCTTGACGACCAGCCCTTCTCCTCGTCGAAGATAAAGGATTCAGTCGGCCAGTTCATCATTTGGAGCCCAGGTTTATCATTCCAAGCCGCCGCCACTTTTCAGACGAGTGTTTACCAGCCAAGTATAATGAGATCGCCACACTCCTTCATACTCTGATCGATAATGATATACGGGACATAAGTTTCACCACGGACATATGGACCAGTGATGTTAGCCCCGTTAGCATGCTAGGTCTGACGGCGCAGTGGCTGGACAAAGACTACAAACTACAGAGCGGTGTTGCATTCTCAGGAGCTACCAGGTTCACACACAGCCGATATGATCCGTGAGGCTTTTGAAGCCATGCTTCAGCAATGGAACATTAGTAAAGAGATGGTCCATGTTGTCCTAAGAGACAACGCACGTAATATAGCGAAGGCTTTTGGTGACTATGGAGTTGATAGCCTGGGCTGCATGGCCCAAACTTTACAGTTTGCCGTGAATGAGGCTGTGCTTAGCCAAAGAGCTGTGTCTGACTGTGTTGCCATCTGGCGGAAGATTGTTGGACATTTTAAGCACTCCCAAGTAGCCAGTGTTGGGAAAGTTCACTTTCTACATGAACTAGTTCAGTTCACAGTTCACACATTTTAAAATGAACTAGTTCAGTTCATAGTTCATAATTCAAAATGTTGAACTAAAGTTCATGGTTTCAAAAATGAACTAATTTATAGTTCATAGTTCTTTTTTCAATACGTTGCTGCGAGCTATTATTTGTCTCCTGTACGATGTTAATGGGCCATTTCAATGTTTACAATATCCTCAGAGGGCCGTACAAGTTATTGACCTCTGCTTAAAAAAACTAAAATCACAGCCCATTCATTTCATTCTGTGCAAAGAAAAAGCAACCTCTTCATCCAGATATCTCACCATGACTCGCGTATGCATGCACGTGCAGGGTGTGGCGTGACCACCAAAACAGAAAGATAATTTATGGACACAAGATGTGTGCAAATGTATTTAGTTTCCTATCCATGTGAACATGGTTTAAGTGGGGGGGACCTAACCTCCTCTAGAGGTGTCCGGGGGCATGCTCCCCTGGGAAGATTTGTTGCACTTTGAGAGCAACATTAGGAGATCTATGGACACATCTCTCAACACCCAAACACAACTGTAAGCAGATTTTCTTTTAATTTATGGATATTTGACAAATCACTCCACTTTCAAACTGTATTCTTCTTTATTAATAACTGTCATATAGTATTTTATACCTGTTTACTTTATTCTCTTATTTTTTTTAGAACTATAATGATCATATAAAGATGTGCCTTTACCTCAGTTGTAGACAAAGCTTCTTATATTCGTTAGCATTCGTTAGCTAACCAGATGCTAATGATAACAACACAGTTATTGACTGTATGACAGATGAGCAGATCGCCACTGGGCTTTCAACTAAAGACACAGACACGCAGAAACTGCGGCATGTGTATGGACTTATCGGTACTGCAATTTCTGAAGTGCTGGAGTGGCGTTCTGGTGCTCTCCGTCAGAACTGCACCCCTGTCAGTCGAGACATATACCACGTGATGACACGTTAGGCTCGTGTTGTGTTCAAGGACCCTGACCTTGGCCAGGAAAAACAGGCACTCGCTTGTTTAATTTTGTTGTGGTCTAGATTTCTTTCATTTTTTTATTTTTTGCGTGTGTTTATAAATTACCTCGAGGGCCGTACCAAATTGTCTCGCGGGCCGTATAGAGAGGCGAAGTCCCTCCCTTTCCGGGAGCCTCCATGGGACCCCGGAAGCGTAAAATTATACATTGAAGTCAATGGAGAGAGAAAGGTTATCTTTTGATCCCGTTTGAATTGTGCCACGAATGACACATATGATGTTTGTCAATTTAAAAGAATATTTTGAAAGTCAAAACAATTAAAATGTGTCGTAAAACTGTGAAGTTACACATTTTTTTGTGTGAAACCGCTGAGTGAACTACAGGTCTCTTGGTCTCGCACAATACGCGTCACCATCACAAAGATGGCCGTCACGTTAGCAAATTTCACCTGTTTCTTTCAGAATGAGAATAAAAGTATAAAACGAGGTGACTACAAGTCTGGACACGTTGAGAGCTGTACATACACGAAAGGGGAGTTATTCGGTTCTGTAGGAGCAGCGGGACCGGCTTTACAAGATGTTGGTGAGTAATATGAGTGCAATGTGTAACGTTAATGTCAGCTAGCTAACATTAGCTAACAAGGTACACTAACGTGTTTTGTTTCAGTAACTAGTGTTCTCCTTTAGAAATTCGTGGTCTGTGTGTATGCTGTGGATAACATTAGTGTTCACAAGAACAAGGTACACTCCCGTGTTTTGTTTTAGTTGCTCTTCAGATTGAAGCGGCCAGTTTTACATCGACTATACTGTATGTGTGATCTCCTTTTACATCTCGTTGTGTCATTTGAGTTTATTTGCTGTGTGTAGATTCAAGGGTTTTGGTTATCTTGTCAATTTGTTTGGTTATCCAGGCACAGCTGTGCGTGACTCCCTCGGGTACACTGGTATGTGTTTTCCTAATGTAGAGAGCATTGATTAATTAATAAACTACACACTGAGTCTAGATCCTGACCAAATCCTTTTTTATTGTTGATCAAATGTTTTTCAAAAATGTATTCATACACATTTAGAAAAATACAATGTACAATCACAACCAGTACAACAAATTACAAAAAATACAGAAAAAACAAACAATAACAACAATCAGACAAAACTATGGAAAAATAACCCCTCCCACCCCCAGATCCGGACCATCCTTGTATTATTGCTCATTCAATCTATTATAGCATGCTAACAAACATGGTACTTACTTTATTTGTACAGATCTGCATGGGAGACGATGGCGCGATGCAGAGCGCAGTCTGTGATTGTGCACGGGGGATGTACAAATGCAGCCACGCTGCAGCATTGGCATAATGTGCCATGTGGCAGATCAGCTCCACAGATGTTGAGTGCCAGTGGAGGAAGCCTGGCACTTCCAAAGTAGTCCAGCCGGTGTCTCAACTTTACCAACAGTGAGAGGAGACATACAACCCACTGGCCAGAGACATCGCCACTCAGGATGTAGACTGGTTCAGGTCTGCACTGAGGGGCGCACAGTGTGGCATGGCATGGCTTCACCTGAGCCAGAGCCGCGGCCTCAACATCAGGCCATTGTCACCGTGAAGGGGCATGGGGGTCGGTGGCTTGAGGCAATTCTTGCCTCAATGCGACTGTGCAGAGACCAGCAAGCTGCCATCCAGACAGCCACCGGAGGACAGCGGACAAAGTGGCAGTTACACAGGCGGGGCAGGTTGACAGCCAGCAAGTTTGGTGCTGTGCTGCAGTCGGGACTTTCATCCACTCCATGCGCGTCCCTCATGAAGAGGGTGCTCGGGGGGTACAACTTGGACGGAGTCATGGCTGTCAACTGGGGGGTTGTAAACGAGGCCGAAGGGGTGAAGGCTTTTGTGCAGGCCTATCAGGTGACAGTGTTCGAGTCTGGTCTCTTTGTGAGTGAGTCGGTGTTTTGGGAGCATCCCCCGATGGACTTGTGCAGCCATCTGCCCTGCTGGAGGTGAAGTGTCCACCATCATTATATAGGATATATATATATATATATATATATATATATATATTTGTATACATATCTGTAAATTGTATAATTTTATTTGATTTAAAAGTATTTTTGATCTCTGTCTATAAACACAAACTGAGTAAGATTGACAATAAAGTTGACTTTGAAAAATATATATATTCTTTATGAAAATAGTTGACTGTTGGAGAAATGAATCCAAATGAAACGTTGGACTGAACTACAACTACGCCTTTAAATCTCTACGGACTGTTTTTCAGTGGGATGGCAAGTTCCTATCTTTAAACATTTATTAGTTTTTTCTCAGAACAGATTTGATTGAAGTTAATTTAACTTTGCCGACCATGTAAGGTCATTATTAAAAAGGTACAATCAATTTGTTTAGGGTTGACTAAAATAATGATAAACATTTCATTTGGATAATTTACTGACAGAATAAGAAACTCAATAATGCTCTACACACCTGTTCCTTTTTATAAAGTGAAACAGTTGAAACGATAGATTTTTAGTAAACTTAAAAACAACCTTCACCAAAAGCTATCAAGGAATATACTGAATACTTGTTTTAGAACTTTATTACATATTATTTGTATATAGTTTGAATGATCCATAATTGACAGAAGCTTGTGTTTACACTGACCTGTTACTCATATATTAATGTCTGTGTAACTTCAGTAAACCACGACCTCACTCATTTCTTTCATTCATCACGGTTCAGTAAACTAAGTGACACATGAACCAGTTGAATCATTATAATAACGTAGGATTGCAACTCTTTGAAACTGTAGGTGGCTCTTAAAAGAGCCGTTGTGTTTGGGTGTGCTGGTCTCAGGTCAGTCTACGCCCTCTCTCCGCGGATGCAGCTGGATGTCCTTGGGCATGATAGTGACCCTCTTTGCTTGGTTCATCTTACTGGGGGGCAGCTACATGGATGTCGGTGCAGTCCACAGTCATTGTGCAGTTGAAGGCAGAATGAATGTATTATTGACTCCGAATGAAGCACAACTTCATGTCATACAATACATTGACTTTATTTGTAATTGTGTGAAAACATATGAGCATAATGATTAGCAAGCAGGACCTGCATGAACAGAGCACGGTGATGGATGGAGCTGGGAAGAGAGAAGAATAAAGAAAACATATCAACTTCATTTTCGGATATTAAAAATTCAATTTCAAAACAAGTTGCCGCTCCTACAGTTTTCTAGTGTGTAAAGATGATTTCACTTGACCTATGCACAATATCACACTCAATACATGTGTGTCTCTGGGGGGTGCATTGTGCCTTTGATGTATAATATACCATAACCAAATACTATTACGTACAGTGGAAATCAGGTTGCCAGAGCAGGTCAGTGTGCATGTTCCTCAGGGTCTCAGCAGTTACAGGTGAGGGAAAGGAAATAAAAGAGAAAAAGGTCAGTAACAACACTTTAAAGTAACACAACAGTAACACTTTGAATAATTATCCCTTCTAATAATTTTCTCTCAGTAATCACTCAACTACTGTCTTTCCAACAAACAGATTGACTCACCCTTACTGTCATCACAATGAAACACGTCCAGAAGAATGTCATGCAAAGCTCCCTGCCTGCCTTCGACTCTCCCTGACTGCTTCCATAGCACCCGGCGCAGTATAGGCTACTCTTCAAATGTTTCACGAAATACTTACCATCTACTCTTACTTCATGTAATAAAATAATAACTTCATGGTAAGGCTACTAAAAATGACAAGGCTAAGTAATGTAATGCTAACTAACGTGCTCGCTACTCGTCGCTACTAGCTATGTAGCTAGCTTGACTGTGTTCCATGCACAACATGTGTATTACCTGATATCTCTGATCCAGCGACTCCTGGTCCTTTCATCAGACGGCAATCGATAGAACGAGCAAGTGGTTTGATCACTTATGTGATTACAACCTGGTACAAAGCACACATGCATCTTGTAAAAGTGAATTTATTTTTAGCAATCTCTTATTTATTGGAGGGAATAAATCGGTTATGAGATCTTCTTCTTCTTCTTCGCTTTAATTACGAGTCGCAACCACTTGGAGAATTATCGCCTGTGACATCACTTACGCGAGCCAGAATGGGATTTGTAGTCTTTGTAGTCGCGTATTTTTCATAGTCTTATATTTCAACAGTTTTACGACAAAATGTGACTTTTTTGACATGGAACTTATTGTTTAAGATTGACAAACATCATATGTGTAGTTCGTGGCACAATTCAAACGGGATCAAAAGATACGTGTTCTCTCTCCATTGAATTCAATGTTAATTTTTCGCTTCCGGGGTCCCATGGGCCGGAAGTAGATGGGCGTGACTTTGCCTCTCTATACGGCCGGAGGCCGGAGGTTCCCCACCCCTGCCGTAGAGTCTCACTCTGAGCGAGTGCTGCTGCAGCTGCTCTCGGCTTGTCCATACTAATTAATTAATTAATTCATTCAATGCTCGCCGGTTCCGCGGTTCCACATTGTTTGTTGTGAGGAGTCCGATATATTTAGTATATTTATATTTTAGTGCGACAGCCAGGGGTGACAGGCGCGTACGCGTCACAGGCAGCTTGCTGTTGCCAGATTGGGTGGTTTTCCGCATTATTTTGAAGCCTGTTTACGGTGTGTTTTAACTGGGTTTTCGGCTGAAAGGCATATGAAATCTGGCACACTTTTGAACGCCGTTATAATACAGTGCTGAGAATGAACGCACTTTTGAACGCCGTTATACAGTGCTGAGAATGAACGCGTTCTCAATTACGTTCATCTAGCGGAAATACAGTACGTTCAGTTCACGTTCGCCCAAAATATGAACGCGTTCATTGAACGCGTTCAGGTACATCACTGCAAGTAGCGTCCACCACCCTGGAAAAGTTACAGGCAAACCTGCGAAAGGGAACAACAACCACTACTACCACCACCAGTACACGACTCCAACAGGACATGGCCACACGTTGGAACAGTACATTTTACATGCTTAAGAGTCTGGTGGCGCAGAATCAAGCTATTGCAGCTTATGCAGTAGAATACAAGTTACCAGCAACACTCAACTCCCACCAATGGGCCCTGGTTGAAAACATGTTGACCATCCTCGATCCGTGTGAACAGCTGACTAGAAATATTAGCAAAGCTACAGCCACAACGGCAGACGTAATCCCCTCCATACAAGCCTTAACGCGCCTGCTAAAACAAACTGTTTCAACAGACCACGGAGTGAAAACTTCAAAGGAGACCCTGTTAAAAGCAGTCCAAACGCGTTTTGGGGACATTGAGGAAAAGCCCTTGTATTATCTCTCAACGCTATTGGACCTGAGGTACAAGGACCGCTACTTCACCCTTGCATCAAAACGGCAAGCTATAGAAATGCTGTGGGAATAGCTGCACAGCGTCGTCGAGAGAGACCGCCGTGCCACAGACACCCCCGGCCCCCAGCCAGACGAGCCACCGGCAAAGAGCAGCAGGGGAGACGAGAACAACAACTCCTTCTTGGGCATGTTTGAGGCAATCCTCGAAGAAAATACAGATGCTGCAACTGAACACCAGGAAAACAGCAGAGTGGATGCGAACGTGAGTGTATATATTTTGTTTGAATTGTTTTATGAACACAATGTATAACTTATGTTAAAATGGGACCGGATATTCAGAAAATCATCATAATTAGATTTTGTTCTTCTGTGTTTTTGTTTTTTACTGAAAGCTCCAGTCATATCTGTTGGAGGCCACGCTTCCCATGAACCGTTGCCCGCTGGAATACTGGAGAAGCAACCAGTCCCGTTACGAGTGCCTGGCCCAACTTGCTCGTAAATATCTGTCGGCTCCTTGCACTAGCGTTGACAGCGAGCGTTTGTTATCTGCTGCTGGACACGTGATGACCCAGCAAAGAAACCGACTCGCATGCGACAAGGCAGAGATGCTGCTCTTCGTCAAAAAAAATCTCCCTCTGATCAAACCAGAATTTTAAAAAAAGTAGAACTTTAGAAGAATAGCTACCTGCTCTAAAGGGAGCTAAAGTAACAATGCAGGATCAAGGGTCAAATGTGAATCTCTCTCTCTGAGAAAAAAAGAGGACAATTGAAACCTCATGCTTTTGTGAAAAACGGGTTCACTGTCATTTATATGGGTTATAAAGCAAGTCATTAATCCTTGTTCTGTAAAATGACTGTTTGTTACTGTGTGGAATGCACTTTTTCAGTTTGTGTTTACATATAAATGTCTAACTTGTTTCAGTACGTTATGTTTTTGTTACTGTGAGGAATGCACCTTTTCAGTTTGTTACAGAGACTGATTTTACTTGTCAGTATTTAATTTGAATCCTTATGCAAGATTTGCACTTTTGCAGCATCCCTTCTAGAGGAGTAGAGGCCTTTATTTTTATATCACTGAGTGATGCACCTTACTATGGCAAATGTTTACATTTTACAATCTATTTGACAGAAAATAGCCTATTTGACAGACCTCTCTGAAGAACCAGCACCTTACCGTGGTAGAGAGGTTTGTGTGCCCTGATGAACCTGGGGGCTGTGTGTCTGGAACCTTGTGTTCCTGGTAGGGTCTCCCATGGCAAATTGGTCTCAGGCAAGGGGCCAGACTAAGATTGGTTCAAAAGACCTCATGAAAAACAACACAAGAAGTGAGGATACCCGGCCCGGAGGAAGCCCGGGGTCCCCTTCTGGAGCCAGGCCCAGAAGGAGGACTCGTCGGCGAGCGTCTGGTGGCCGGGCTTGCCACGGAGCCCGGCCGGGCCCAGCCCGAAAAGGCAACGTGGGAAACACCTCCGCTTCTCCGTCCCGCGGGCCCACCACCTACGGGAAACAACGATGGGGTCGGGTGCGCTGCCAGAAGGGTGGCAGTGAAAGCGGAGGGTCTCGACGGACCAGACCCTGGCGGCAGAAGCTGGCTTTGGGGACGTGGAACGTCACCTCTCTGGGGGGGAAGGAGCCGGAGCTTGTGCGGGAGGTGGAGCGGTACCAGTTGGATCTGGTTGGGCTCACCTCTACGCACAGCGTCGGCTCTGGAACCTTACTTCTGGATAGGGGTTGGACTCTATTCTTCTCCGGAGTTGCTCAAGGTGTGAGGCGCCGGGCGGGTGTGGGGATACTGTTAGAGATATGAGTGGACAACTAGTCCGCTTTTTCAAATCTCCGCGCGTCCCTAAACAAGCTGTTTATATTACAGGAAGGAATCCAGAGCATACAATTAACCGTTTAACCATAATCCACTTTAATGGTAATATGAACAATGCAATACAATCAAATACAGTACAAAATAAATACAGATCTGTGGGATCCCACATTTACCTGATACTCACGTGAGCCAGCCAGAGGAAAGAGAGAGCACACGGCGTGGTTCCTGTCTAAATACCTCGCTTACATACCCTAGGGACCAGAGGGTACAATGGTTGGACATTTACTACCGGCCGCGGTATGCCTAGTGTACAGGGTCCATATAACCGACTTAATGCATAGCGGGAAGTCGGTTATATAGACATCAACAGAATAAGTGTTTAACGGTGATTTAAACTAGTTTATGCGGGGAAAAAGTGCTCAAAATCGGATTCAACAGGCCATCCACACCGACTCCCATTAAAAGTGATTGAAATGTACAGGAATCTGTCCATTTCAATCACATTTGATGACCCGTCCAGGGTGACTTTCTTCCCAGGAATTAGTGTCTGAAAGCTGGCTAACATTACTTTAAATACAGTGTGCACATGGCTTTATTACCCATGAAATAGTGTGTGAAAGCTGGGTGAGTTTGATGTGAATTTAAGGAATATGGCCATTTCATCCACACCTCACGACTCCCATTAAAAGTGATTGAAATGTACAGGAATCTGTCCATTTCAATCACATTTGATGACCCGTCCAGGGTGACTTTCTTCCCCAGGAATTAGTGTCTGAAAGCTGGCTAACATTACTTTAAATACAGTGTGCACATGGCTTTATTACCCATGAAATAGTGTGTGAAAGCTGGGTGAGTTTGATGTGAATTTAAGGAAGATATGGCCATTTCATCCACACCTCACGACTCCCATTAAAAGTGATTGAAATGTACAGGAATCTGTCCATTTCAATCACATTTGATGACCCGTCCAGGGTGACTTTCTTCCCCAGGAATTAGTGTCTGAAAGCTGGCTAACATTACTTTAAATACAGTGTGCACATGGCTTTATTACCCATGAAATAGTGTGTGAAAGCTGGGTGAGTTTGATGTGAATTTAGGGAGGGAGAGCAGCAGCAGCAGCAGCAGCAGCCGCCGCAGCAGCAGCAGGCTGTGACCCTGGCGGAAATACATTGATTGTTTTAGCCAGGAATAAGTGTTTAGAAGGCGGGTAAAGTGTTCCTGCAGCTCCTCCACGACGGTAATAATGATTAGATATAATTGCCAGGGCAGAAAGCTCTTTTTAAAAGTGAAAAAACGATTTGAAACCGTTTGAAATGACTGGCGGGTGCTGATGGAAAGCAGGCGGAAATAAATTGATTGTTTACCCAGGAAAAGGTGTTTAAAAGGCGGGTAAAGTGTCCCTGCAGCTCCTCCATGACGGTAATAATGATTAGAAATCATTTACAGGGCAGAAAGCTGTTTTTAAAAGTGAAAAAACGATTTGAAACCGTTTGAAATGACTGGCGGGTGCTGATGGAAAGCAGGCGGAAATACATGGATTGTTTTACCCAGGAGAAGGTGTTTACAAGGCGGGTAAAGTGTTCCTGCAGCCCTTTAAATACAGTGTGCACATGGCTTTATTACCCATGAAATAGTGTGTGAAAGATGGGTAACTTTGCTGTGAATTTAAGGGAGATATGGCCCTTTCAAACAGGGAGATGTACAGGCCTTTATTACCCACGAATTAGTGTCTGAAAGCTGGCTAACATTACTTTAAATACATGGTGCACATGGCTCTGTTACCCATGAAATAGTGTGTGAAAGCTGATGAGTTTGATGTGAATTTAAGGGAAGATATGGCCATTTCATCCCACACCTCACGACTCCCATTCAAAGTGATTGAAATGTACAGCACTCTGTACATTTCAATCACATTTCACGACCCGACCAGGGTGACTTTCTTCCCCACGAATTAGTGGTCTGAAAGCTGGCTAACATTACTTTAAATGCATGGTGCACATGGCTCTGTTACCCATGAATTAGTTGTGTGAAAGATGGTAACTTGCTGTGAATTTAAGGGAGATATGGCCATTTCATCCACACCTCACGACTCCCATTCAAAGTGATTGAAATGTACAGCACTCTGTACATTTCAATCACATTTCACGACCTGACCAGGGTGACTTTCTTCCCCACGAATTAGTGTCTGAAAGCTGGCTAACATTACTTTAAATGCATGGTGCACATGGCTCTGTTACCCATGAATTAGTGTGTGAAAGATGGGTAACTTTGCTGTGAATTTAAGGGAGATATGGCCCTTTCAAACAGGGAGATGTACAGGCCTTTATTACCCACGAATTAGTGTCTGAAAGCTGGCTAACATTACTTTAAATACATGGTGCACATGGCTCTGTTACCCATGAAATAGTGTGTGAAAGCTGGGTGGAGTTTGATGTGAATTTAAGGAAGATATGGCCATTTCATCCACACCTCACGACTCCCATTCAAAGTGATTGAAATGTACAGCACTCTGTATATTTCAATCACATTTCACGACCTGTGTAGACT